>NC_041233.1:120042104-120060409 GCF_002837175.3 Physeter macrocephalus | reverse complement strand
CACACACACACACACACACACACACACACACACGCACACACGCCACACACGCGCACACACCACACAGACACAGACACACACACCACACACACACACGCACACACACTCACGCATACACACCACACACTCCACACACACTCACACACACGTTCACACACACACCACACACACACTCACACAGACATAGACACACACACCCGCACACACACGCACACACACCACACACACAAACTCTCACACACTCACGCACACTCACCCACACGCCACACACACGAGCACACACTCACAGGCGTGCACACACTCATGCACGCACACACACACACGCCACGCACACACGCCACACACGCACACACACGCCACACACACACTCACGCACACACACACACACCAGCGTCCCTTCTTCTGCCTTCCCTTTTCTGAAACTGAGCTCGCTAACTTCAGAACCTCAGAACCAGTATTTATAAGTGAAATCGCCCACCCCAAAGTAGGGGAATAAATATAAACAAAACTGGTAAAAGCATTGATGATTTTTAAAGTTGTGATGCATATGTACAGGTTCATTATGGCAGTTTCTCTACTTCAATAGATGCATGAAATTTCTGTACTGAAGTTAGAGCAAACAAGCTCAGAGCTATTCTGATTCCTTCCAATCCTGTCCCTACCATCCAATGAGATCCTGAGTCCTGTAAGTCCCTCCTGCACAGTTGTTTTTTTCCTGTGTCTTGCTGTCCAGGGAGTTCAGTTGAACTGGGGTTGTCAGGGTTTATTTATTTTTTTAAGTCAAAGATGGTTATTGAACTGAGGATTTGATACCTAATTCCTTGACTGTGAGCTGTAGATGTATCGCCCAGGAATGATGGAAAGTGGTGGGGAAAAAAAAATACCTGGATGAGATCAGAGATGAAGGCTCTAAATGTAACCCCCATTTACCGTGGTACTTCTGTGCCTAAGGAAACCACTTCATCTCTTTATACTTTACTTACTTGTTGGAAAATAGGAAAGGAGGTGGTTGAACAAATTAGTATGAACTTGAGTCCTGTAGTCTGAATCTGGCCGAAGCTATTTCCCACAGTTATCCTTTTATTAGTTGGCAACATTAAAAAGTGAGAAACTTTTACAGGAACATTTGGATTTCTAGCGCCTCTTTAATCCTAACATCCCGCACCCGGCAACGCTGTGCCGTGTTCCCACGTGGTGAGGACCAGAGGCACCCTTAGGATGGGTGTATGCTTTCCATGGTTCCTTAGCTTGTACCTCTCCCCACGCATGGCACCTTTTTGTTTGGGACTCCTGTCTGCCTCATGATCTCTAAGACTGTTTCTCAGATTGAAATCTGAACAAATGACTTTGGCCAGCATGCTACAGATATCAGGAAACTCGAACACTTGTGTGTCTTGGCAGGCCCTATCCTAGCCCTCAGCAAACTCTTCCATGCATTTTTTTCCTCGGCTCTTGAAAGGACGACACCTGTGCCCACATCTAGTTAGGCCAAGTTCAGAGCAGTACAGACCACGCCAAGGGGTGTCCCTACTAAGCCCACAGTGGAAATCACCTCACCTGACAAATTTCTGTCACCTACACAACACAAGATGATTGAAGACAGAACCAAGACTGGAACCGAGCACTTCTGAGCTCCAATTTCCCTGGCCCTTCAACTGGACGCGCTCCTTTATATCTCCCGGGATCTAACCAGTCTCTCTGTCTTTGTAATCCTCTACACACCCTTCTGTTCATTTCTACCAGCACTCGAAATCTGTACTCTTTCATTTGTTTGTTGTTTACCTGCTCATTGTTTGTCTTCCTGTGAGGCTGCGGACCTTGTCTGTCTGGTTCTTTTCTGTAAGTCCAGTGTTTAGTACAGACCCTAGAACATAGTAAGTGTCCAACAATATACATTGTTCTATATTTTTCTGTCTCTCTCTCTCTCTCTCTCTCTCTGTGTGTATCTCTGTGTGATTACATGCATATGAATGTGTGATTTTTATATATGTTTATACTCTCTACAGATTTATATATATATATTCATACATACACGCACACGTATAGAAAAATATATATATAATCACACACACACACATATACCTATTAATACATATGTACACACGTATGTGCATGTGTGGTTACTCTGCATACACGTATCCACATGTTGCCAGGGAGGAGAGAGCACACAACGAGGCTAAATCCCTATATTCCCACAGATGGTCCTGTCTGTTTTTTCCTGACTCTGACCTTTCTCTTATGATTGTCTCTCTGAGGATGCCTTGACTCCATCCAGACGCCTGTGTTATTACAGTGCTTTGCAAGAGTTTTTTTGAAAGCTCTTGAGTCCATCCTTTACAGGAAATCCTGCAAAGAAGACTAATATATAAAACAGCTAAGAGAGAATTGCTGTTCCAGCTTAAAGGCAGAAGGGGGGCCAGCCTGGGTCCAGTCTGCCTCCACCCACTCCATGCCTGCAGCTCCCAGAACCTTCCAAGTGTGGGTGCCTCCACTGCTCACGAAGAGGAGACCGCTGGTCCCCTAAGGCTGTCTCGGCTGAAGGGCATGGAATCATTTGTTTCCACCTCAACACCAGTACGTACTGAGCTGTCCTCTTCCATTCAACTTGGCCATTTGATGCAAATGAGTCCTGTTGTCCCTCATGAAGACCGACTAATTTTTCAACCCCACATCTAGATATAACTAGTAAATCGGTGTTCATTTTCACTATGGAGTAAATAGCTACCAGATAGCTATACCCATAACTATAGCTGAACTCGTACTAAGGTGCAACATTAATTATGTAACAATTGCAATAAAACATTTAGGTCCGAGACATTCATTTTGCAACTTTCTCCTTTGCTCTGGCCACACACATCCCTTCTGCTGATGCAGAGAAAACTCTGACTGCTAAATCCCATCAGAATTAATGTGACTTACTCTTGTACCTCTCGTGGGCACAAATAAGAAATAAACAACCTCATTTTTCGAGACGGCTCTCACAATATTTATATGTCTGTTAGTAGCTTACATATCTTTTTCTCTTTTCCATCTTATGAAATCCAATAGAAGATGAAAACAGGGTGATGGATAATAGAATATATTTCTCACAAAAGGGTGCAGGGAATATATTGATTTTAAAGGAATACATGTCATTTATTAATTAAAACTCAAACGGAAAATACTCTGGACACTCAGATTTTATGCTAAACAAAAAATTGTAAACAGCTATGACTGGATTTTTTGATGAAAATCAGAGAAGATTAGTAACAAGATTCATTAAAGAAATGGCTGTGTTAATTTAAAGTGATTGAAATTTTGATGTAAATTATGGATCATCTATTAGAGATGAGCAGAGGCTTTTAGCACATTAATCATAAGGAGTAATAGAGGGCTATCTTATTTTCTACAAGAGGGACTTAAAATATGTGTATCTTGAGCTTCCTCAAAACAGTAAGATCAATCACTTGAGGCATATGGTACTAGCGATACAAAATACATAGGAAAACAGATAACATATGGGTTGCAACTGCGAGGTATGCTTGTTGGGAAAATAAAAAAGTATTTCACACCTTTCCCCTCAATTATAAATGGCTATAAAGGAAATAAGGACTCTTGCAAAAAAATGGATTTAAAAAAAAAAAGAATCAAACAGATATGCATATTGAAAATGGTCCCTTTGGAGAGACCATGTTTTTTTCAAAGGGATTGAAGAAACAAGGCCACATTTGTTACTTCGATATTTCTTATCCAAGGTGAACTCTCACAGAGCAAATGGCAAACGTTTACAGCCGCATAAGGCCAACAACAATAAAAGGGAAATTTACAGTTGGCAAAGGCAAATATGTAAATCAGGTTTATTGCCCCTCCAAACATCAGGCTTTCTAAATTGCGACAAGATAGAATACCTGTTATCGGAGTGTGATCATTGCCAAATGCTACCTGCCATCTGCGTGTTAGACTGAGGCTATCAATGTGGCTGAACTAGAAAAGGAAGTCCCATTTTTTTCCCTTAAGAGCAAACCATAAGTATGGAAGAAAGTAAAAAGGAAGATATTCCTCACTTTCCCTGGGAAAATGGCAGCATGACCTTAACTATAAACTAGCACGTTGCTTAAAAGAACTGATACAGAACACGGGTTCGGTGCCCCGTGGAGGCCGGTGTGAGCCAACTTAATCCCCCAAAGTGTACGACGGGCTGGTTTGTGGAAGCCGCTTGCGGGTCGGAACAGTTTACTGAACCAAATTTACGGTCCATACGTTACAGCACCCATGGTGTAAACTTCCACAACCCATTTCAGAGCATCTGGAAGGAAATGGAGATATTAGTAGCGTCTTCAGATGCTGGTTCTGAGTCTATAGAATCCCCTTTGCATCCCCCCGAATCTCCAAATAGTTCTAAGCTCAGAACCCTGGACCAAATCAGATGGAGAAACATATCTGGATTAGCCCTGGACTGTGATAATTTCATAATTATTATTTAGAGTTTAGGCTCGTTCAGTTTATCTCCTGGTTTTCTTCAGATAGTATGTCCTTGAATTTTTTTTTAGTATCCATCAGTAAATCAACAAAATTTGCTGTGAGCCCGTGATCGCAAGTTGGCTGACGAGGGGATTCATAGAGGAATAACTGCCTCATCTTTGTCCTCAAGGGCCATACGAGATTAATCGCCATACAGCGTAAACAGACTGAGTTCACTTTGAAGTCCCCTCGGGAAGACGAGCCGGGCTAGCTCTTGATGGGTAACGAAGTCTCAGAGAGGAATCTCAGGGCACTTTCGGCCGTGGACAGAACCTCAACTGAGGTTGTTATCTAGCACCCTAGTTACCTTTCGTCAGGGAAAGAGAACAAACCAAAGGTGACACTTATTCTCAGCACTTGTAGGAATGTTACTGCGGATTTATTTCATTGAAGTTGTCTGGTTCAGTTTAAGATTCCCATCCCCAAAGAGAGGCCACTGTGTCACTCTGCAGTCATAGCCTGAATTGCCTCCTTTTAAAGGGAGGTGACCTCAGTGAGGCACCCTTCGGTAAATGAGGGAGTTCAAGGCCAAGACGGAGACAACCCAAGGATGTTATACGACCCAAGATAAATATCAGTTACAGTAGAGCTCATGCATGATTTATACTGGGGCAGAATCTCATATACTATGGAGAAAGTCAATTAAAAATCATGATATCCATGTGTAATTTTAAGAAAGATTCTGACTTTCCATTATGACATAGGTCTCATCCCATTTCCTCATATTTCTGGACACCCAAATCAGAGTATTGAAAAATATTTTACTTAATATGTTCAAAGATCATTTGGATGCTTCAGGAAGTTGTTGTAGAATGCAACAGTCTATATTTATGATGTAAAATATACCCAGACCTCGCATCCAGTAAGTGGTGGCAACCTGAATTTGTGTAATAGCGAGAAGTTTCGTTTATCCTATGAAATTCTGTTCTTTGTACTCTGCTTTAGAATTTGCTTTTCTCCTCAACTCCTACCTGATCATACAGGCAGGCTCTGAAAAAGTTACAAAGTTTATATGGGAGAACAGTGAATGCTACACTTTTTTGACACTGCACCTGTGGTAGGTAGAATTTGGAAATGGACACCAAGATTCCTGCCCCCTGGTGTACTGATCCTGTATAATTCCATTCCTGGGACTGGCTGAGAGTGTGAATATAATGATTAGATTACATTATATAGCAAAGGTGAAGGGATTTTGCAGATGTGATTAGGATACCAGTGTAGGTGAGTTTGAATTCATTAAAATTGGGAGTGCCCTGGGTGGGCCAGGCCTAATCAGGTGAGCCTTCAAAAGGAACTGGGCCCTTCCTGAAGGAAGAGATTGTGCGTAGGAGAAAGCCTACGGGGAAGCTCAGTAAACATCTGAGATCAAACTCCGGGAGCTGAAAATGGGTTCAGGCCATCAGCCAGGTGGGCAAAGGACTGAAGTCTTCCAGTCACGAGGACATGGACTCTGCCAACAACCTGACGGGGCTTGGGAGTGGATCTGTCCTGAGCTAAGACTCTAGCTGAGGACACAGCAGACCCACTCCCTGACTTCAGGCCATTGAGGCCCTAATCAGACAATCCGCCTAATCTGGGCCTGGACTTCTGACATATAGAAATGTGAGCTGATAAACAGATACTGCTTTAAGCTGTTATGTTTGTGCAATTTTTAAAAAATGCAACAACAGAAACTTAATACGGTACCCCATCAATAAAAAACTGCGAGCACACATTTCTGTTGGTATTGAGAGCACATTACTATCCACCTCCATATCAAATATTAAAAGGTCTTATTTTCTTATATTTCCAGTAAAATGCTGTGAATAGTAGTTCTAATATTTACTTCTGCACCCCAGGGTATTAAGCGCCCCTGAGGTGAAGACAGCCCAATGTGCAAACCTTTTGCTACCTTAGAAGATAAGGAAAGTGGACTCTCTTTAGGAAATTCCTTGCTTAACCCTTCCTAACGGCCCAGTAAGGTCACACAACTCCCCGGTCTTCCTGTGCGGAGTCACCTTGACACCACCTCTTGCTCTCACCCCACATTTACTTTGTCATGAAGCCCTACCAGTTCTTTCGGTTGTCTGGACCAGGCGCCAGCATCTCTCCCTTGGACTCTGGACCATAGCCCTGCTCTGCTTCCGTCTGGCCCTGGTCAAGCCTGGTTCTTGCACAACGCTTACAGTAATCTTTACATGCATAGCTGACTGTGTCTCCTTCTAGTTCAACGCTTTTCTGGATAAAGGCTCAGGGTAAAATCCGGAACCTGTTGGAAAGGTCCTCATCCACCTTGCTGTTCTCGGCTCCTCCTGGCTCCATGTCCCCCGGCCACACTGGCCTTCTCCAGTTCTGGGCCGGGGCGGCGCTGCTTCCTAACCGAGGACCTTCAGGCCTGCCGGCCCCCGACCGCTGCCCTCTGCTTCCCACCCTGTGCCTGGCTCCACCCTCCTCATCCTTCTTCAGGTTTCTGCTTTTCTGTCACTTCCTCAGGAAACACCTCAGATGCCCAACCCCCAAACTTACTGAGGGGTGCCTGTCAATGCCCCTCATTCTCACTCATTATGGTTCTTTTTTCACTCATTATGTCTTATTCAGAGAACTTTTTATAATTCATCATCGCATACTTATTTTCACCGGTTACGTATCCAAGGGATGAGAGGCTCAGAGGACAGAGGCTCTCTGTTTGGTTCAACCACTGCAGTACTAGCGCCCCGGAGGCTCCCAGGCACGTCATGAATTTTCAACCAATACTTGCCAAGTGAATAAGGGAAACTCTTTTATTAATTAATTGGTTACTGATTCAATATGTGATAACTGCAGTTTCCACAGCTGAAAAGAAAGTCACATAAAAGGGTTAAGTTTACCCAGTTATGGCTGAACCAGGTGTGATCAGAAGATTGAAGGAGCCCAGTTGGCAAAGATGTGCAAAGACTGCTTTGGCTTCCTGTTTCTCTATCACGTGAAATCACAGAAACACTGGTGAGTTTGTTTTTCACATCTCTGCAGCTGATGTAGACATTAGAAAATAAACGTCCATCATAAAAATCCTTGAAATAGATGACATCGGGCACTTCATTGGCGTCGAGGATCTTATTCACACTCTACTTTTACGAGATTTCGAGGTGCTTTTACCATAGGAAATAGATACAATCTCGTTACAGAAGGAGAACAGAATCAGAAATGGCAAAGGGCAAATTACTCAGGTGCTAGCAAAGAAGGCAGATAGCACTGCTGTGACGCAGCAGCGCTCAGACTGGCAGGATGTACAAAACAATCAAGTGAAAAGCTGCTCACTTCCCACAAATGGAGACTGCATTTCTTCAGTTATTTTCCAAGCTGCAGTCCATTTGTAACAGAAACAAACCTGTCAGGAAATCCCTGGAAAACCGTGGTATCCTCTCTGATATGGGTGAATGTACCTTTTTTTGTTTTAATTAATTTATTTATTCATTTATTTACTTTTGCCTGCGTTGGGTCTTCGTTGCTGCGTGCGGGCTTTCTCTAGTTGCGGCGAGCGGGGGCTACTCTTCGTTGCGGTGCGCGGGCTTCAGTAGCTGTGGCTCGCGGGCTCAGTAGCTGTGGCTCGCGGGCTCAGTAGCTGTGGCTCGCGGGCTCAGTAGTTGTGGCTCGCGGGCTCTAGAGCGCAGGCTCAGTAGTTGTGGCGCGCGGGTTTAGTTGCACGTGGGATTTTCCCAGGCCAGGGCTGGAACCCGTGTCCCCTGCACTGGCAGGCGGATTCTTAACCACTGCGCCACCAGGGAAGCCCCCGAATGTACATTCTTGGGACAGTCCATAAAGCCACTGGCCATGCCCGTGCTCTGCAGTGCGCAGACTGCTTGCAAAGTCGGCTGCAACAATTCCCCACTCCTGGCTCATATGCTCCTTTACCACGTGGCCTGCTGTTCCTTCCACCAAGTGTCTATCTCCCCGACCTCACCCCCAAAGGGGTGGCCCTGTAATGTTGCCTGGTGAACAGAATGCAGGGAAAGTGATGTCCTTGTAGGACTTCTTACCTTCTCCTCAAGAAGGCTTTTGGCTTTCACTCTGGCCCTCTTGTTGCTCTGAGATTACCATATAATGAGTCCTGGACTAGACTCCTTGAGTAAGAAGAGATCCTGGAGAAAGAGGGGTTCAGCCATCAGCCAAGATCGTCGCCAGAAAAATGAGCGAGGCTGTCTTGGACCTTCCAGACGTTGCTGCTGCCACGTGACTGAATGAGACCAACAGAAGAATCACTGGCTGAGCCTGGCCCAAACTGCAGCACCGTGAGCAAATCAGTGGTGCTTTTTGTGATTACCAAGTTTTGAGACGGTTTGTTTTGCAATAATAAAGGCACATGTGAATATCCGCTGATACTACCCTGACTTGGAAACTTTGCACCCTGAATGCGGCATTCCTCTTCGTTTCACAGAATCACTTTATACGGTGTCCTTTGCTTCTTTCGTAATGCAAATATTGGATATATTAAATGTCTTCTGGCCCAAGCAGAGAAAATGAGCTCACAGACAAAGCACATGGAATGAAAAAAGAAGAGACCAGTTACTGTTGCCGTCACGAGGCTGTTCTCTAATTTTTTCCAGTTCTTTCTCTTTCAGGACAGGGTAAAACATCCCTTCCCTGCTTCTTCAAAGTTAGGTGTGGCCATGGGACTTGACTTTGGCTGTTGAAATTTGAGTGAAAGCCTTAAGAGCCCTTGCGTGGTTAGACCACATCACCACTCTCTTTTCCTTCAGCACAGTGAGTGGCCGTGCTCTAGACAGTGGCTGTTCCATCAGCCTGAATTCTGCAGTGAGGATTAAGTCAAGCAGAGTCTCTAGCTGACAGGAGAGGAAATGTCAGCAGGGAGTGGGAGATTTGTCAGTGCAGAGTAAAGTCAGCCATCCTGCCAGATATACATGCTCACGTAGAAGATCCGAGGCTAGTTATGTGGTGGATATTTACTTTGCTAAAATTGTTGCCCACCTCCACCCCTAAAAGAGTCGCTTGGAATATCTAAGAGGCAAATTTATTCCTCTTTGAATATGCTTATTCTCAAAAAGGAACAAGGGCAAAAATCCCTGTGTTGAAAAGAATAAAAGAACAACACTGAATTACAAGTATTTCATCAGTATGTCCTATAAAATATTGTATAAATATTGACTGTAGACATTTCTCTATGCATCACATTTCACTTTTAAGCTAACTTTATATCTCAAATATAAAATTGCTTAACATCGAAATGATGTTATGATTCTTAATGACTTCTGTCTCCTGGAGTCATCAAAATTGCTGCTTGTACATGAAATCTTCTTGCTGGTAACTTCATATTTTAATCTCCGAGGGATGTACCAAATAACTGTTTACAAAGCATAAGCAAGCCCATAGCACTGAATAATGTTTGCAATGGCTCCTCTACAGAAAAGTTGGTGACTTTAAGCTATGATTGTGCGGATTGTTAAGAATGATTTTCACATCAGGTGTCTTAATGAAGAGGTTGAGTTTCATGAGTCATTACCCTGACGGGCCCAGTGAACCACTGCCTATTTTAGAAATTGGTAACAGAATAGTTTTCTCAAACAGGAAAAAGGATAAATACTTGGTTTCCACATAGGCAAAAAGTTAGACTAATCCTCCTCCTTGCTCCTTTAGCTTTTGAACCTCCTCCAATCAGAGAACTGCTTACACTGTTCCATGAAATAAATCTGTTCCTCCATTTGGTTGTAGGGCCTTTCCAGGGAAGAAACAGAACCTTTATACTGCTAAGAGCTTTATATGTAATAACTCACAATCTCGTCGTGAACCTGAGGTAGGTATTATTACTTTCCACATCTTACCATTGAAGCACAGAGAGGTTTAGTAATTTGTATAACGTCACACAGCTTATACAGAGCAGAACTGATATTCAAAACCAAATCTGGTAGAATCCAGAGCCTGGATTTTTCATTAACCTGGTATGATTTAAGTGGCATCAAAAAAGTTTTCTTTTCATCCCAACATATATCCACGATGATTTATGTACCACAGTGCCTAAAATATGACTATTAGAAATAGATTCACTAGGGTTTATCATTTTTCTTTCTGTAACGTCTTTTTAAAGAATGTAATGCTGTTGGAAGAAGTAACATGTTGAGTTACTTATGTGTAGAAAATTATTAAAATTATTAAGGTGTACTAAGTTATGGATTAATTCTGCGAGAGTTAGAGGTAGAATGAGGTCACAAGTCACCTAAAAGGCAGGGACTCAACAAAGATGGGAAATTTCCAGAGAATGGGAGCGAGGGAGGTTGAGCCCAAAGGCAAACCTAATTTATATGAGCATTTTCTCAGAGCTTGTTCTGTATTTAAAGAAAACACCTCCCCCCATATCCTGCAAAGGCCATGTTATCTATAGTGTTTATTATAAATAGAAGGATTCAAGGAACAGGTTTTGAGACTTGATATTTTATTGACTGACTGATTGCTAATGTTTGATTTGGCAAGTGCAACCCAAGGGCAGCAAAAGTGAGGGTGAGAGAAATGAGGTAGGAAGCAGGGGAATCGTGCACGTGTAGTGATGCCTGCCCTGCTGGCCACGACGTCACAGCTAGTCTCTACATAGCCACTTGACCACACGGGCATCTCTGGACGGGCTAACACGAAGAAACCACCATCTTGGAAAAGCCCATCGGAGGCAAGAATGGAGAGACAATTAATCCCAGGTCTGACGTTGATCAAAGTTCACCTCAGAGAGGATATAATTCCCAACACTTGATCCTTTTAATCTGGCTAACTGCAGTGCTGTTTATATTTTACTGTGAATTGACGTCTTCATACGCTAGATGAATTAACTGAGAAGGTATCACATGTTCGACTGGAAATGTCAGACAGAGGGGAGACCCCACTTGGTTTTCAGGGCTGCCTCACAGCTGCTTGAGCTTTATAACCACGGCCCATAGACCCTCTTACCTCTGACTCTTTAGTTTAGCGCAAACTTAGGAGTTGGTGGAATGTACAGCTCCTTGCTTGGGCAGCGGGAGTTCATTTTACTGTTGGGGGATTGATTCCATTCTTGACTTTGGGAGTCTATCTTTAATATCCAGTTATAAATGATATGATCCGGACTTTTGAGAATACTGGAGAAATGAGACAACACCCATAATATATTAAATGATTTTTTTTTGTGAGACCCCGGAAAGAAATTGCAGCACGAGTTATAGACCTTGAGAGGCTCTCGGCGTCAGGAGGCTATTCATAAAAGCACCCTGCTTACAATAGTAGGTATCTGAGGAGGTGAGATCGAGGGTAGTTAAAGTTAATTGATATGTTATTGTTCTCTATGTCGTAGCATTAAAATATAGAGAAAAAAATGAGTGTTAACTTGTCAAATTGCTCTTCGATGTAACAAAACAGAAAAAAAAGGAAAAAAAAAGACACAGCCGTGAAGAAGGTATTCATGAATATTTTCCTGAACCTTGACCTTAGTCTCCTCCCCAAACAGTAAGGTGAGGCGTAAAGAAAATCGTTCATTTAATATGCACTTTGAAGGATGCAAATTTACCTGAAATGGTGGTTTCTGATTATGAAAGAAGTTACTGAATCAAAAAGACGTTTGAGTCATTTTATCTACATCAAGTTTTGACCAAAGATCCTTAACTATCGTCCAATTTGACCTCTCTGATTATGGTAAACTGGGTTCATTTCTTTCTCCTCCCCTGCTCCTTCCACCTCCTCAGCAGGCGCACACAGAAAGAAAATCTAGTGGAAGGTTTGTCTATGCCGAAAGAATTAACTAACTTCAGAAGTCAAGAGGTAGTTGAATTCTATTTATTCTACAGCTAACATACCCATCCGTAAGTTACTAAGGCATCCTCAAATATTTTCGGCCTTCCTGTAAATGGTAACGTAAAAATTTCCATTTGTGAAATCAGTAAAATAATTAGGATAACAATGACAACTAACATTTCCTGAAATGCATGTGTCCCAGGCACACATTACTTATCGTTAATTCTTACAATTTTCTGAGTTAGGTGCTATCATTATTCCTACTTAAATAAAGAAATTGGCCCCTAGATGCCATAAACTGTTTCCTTTCTCCCCATGTAGGCATTACCTGTTTGATCCCAGGAATCTATTCCTGAAAAACAAATTTTCTGCATGGAAACATTGAGTCCCTTTCCGTCTATTTAATTTTTTAATATTTATTTTTTTTTGCTGTACGTGGCCTCTCCCGTCGCGGAGCGCAGGCTCCGGACGCGCAGGCCCAGCGGCCACGGCTCACGGGCCCAGCCGCTCCGCGGCACGTGGGATCCTCCCGGACCGGGGCACGAACCCGTGTCCCCTGCATCGGCAGGCGGACCCTCAACCACTGCGCCACCAGGGAAGCCCCTTTCTGTCTATTTTAAATGGTAAAAATTATGATGCATTACATGTCAAGCCAAAACCTTGATTCAGGTTCCTAAAAGGTAACGAAAACAAGTCAAACACACACAGGTAAGAAACAACTGGCTTAGGACGTCAAAGTCCTAAAGCTTTATTTCTCGAGAGACACAGTGAATGTAGCGGTTGGCAGTGATTTAGAATGAGCAGCATGGCTGTTAGTGCCAGCAACCCCCAAGGTGGGCATGCCCCAGGCTGGCACGCCTCTCCCTTTCCAAAGGACTCTGGCCGCCTACCAGTTGTATTTGTCAGGCACGTAGGCCGGAAAACTTGTGTCTAAGTTGACACCTAGAGAAAGTGAGAAAGTAGCCACGGTATACAGGAGATGACCCAGAGGAAGCTGTGGCCTTGGCAGCGGGACGGGGCCATCCCATAGCTCACTTGGCCAGCTCCGTTGGCCAAGCCCAGATGGAAGCCAGAGATCAAAAGAGCCTGCTGACGGAGTCCATAAAAGTCAGCTTTCCAGGGCACCAAGTAGGGTGTAGGAAGGTGGGGAGTGGATCTGAGGGGGGCAAATTGAAAATACCCATCACAACAAGTAGTGAATAGTTGTGTTCTGCTTTGAATTCTCTGGTTTGACTCTCTTTGTTGAGCCGCTCTCCATAAGCGGTGTCAATTCTCTTGTCCCTTCCCCATCTTCCAGAAACAAAACATTGAAGTGAAAACCTCGTCCAACCCAAAACTCCTAACCAATTTCTTATTGCAGAGATCCTTCAAGTAAAACCTACATCCACAAACACTAGTCAGACCAATGAACAACATATTACATGCTCCAGACAAGACAACTCCAAGAGAAAGATGTTTTAGGTCTTCCCTTTGCAATGAAAATATTTGTAGGATGAGTTCTATCTGTAGAATGGTGTTCAGTTCAAATCCCCTGAATTTTCCAAATTGGCTTAGAAGCCTTAGGAATTTCAAAACTACAATTGCCTCCAAAATCTTTGGGCCAAAATAGACTCCTACTGTAACACAGCAGATGCAGACATCAGCAACTTGTAGGAAGTTAAAACTGACACCGCCTGAGACCTACAGCATGCTCTGGTCAACAGCTGATGGGCTAACAGCCCCTAACACCCTTTCTGAGCGGCAGTCACACAGAGGGGCGGTTATATCTGCTGGTAAGTTCCATCTCCACGGAACTCCTTCAGTCTGGGATGGTTTCTGCTGCTTTACCTGAACAAGGTGTTCTGAGAGAACACAGCTAACTGCTTTGCCGGCTGTGTGAATCCGCCAAAGACCCACGAGACAACCGAAGAGGAGTATGTTGATACACTGCAAGCTCTGTATTGTTGTCCTTCGTTTTCAAGGGTGACACCACGGAGGGTGACTGTGCTGTGGATGTGTCGGGAAGCTGGACACTCTGATGCAGCACTTCGGGCTCAGTCACTTCGGGTGCACTCGTAAGGGCTGCCCTTCGGTACGTGGCCGCTGCCCCTGTTTACAGAACCACGGACCTCTCACGCCCCGAGTCCGCCAGGCGAGCTACCGCTTGCTGCCGTGCATGTTTCTACAGGAGTCCTTTTCCACGGCGATACCGGCTTCACTAACGGGCGTTTGTACAGTATCTGGTTTACTTCTGACGCTTCCACAGGCCCACAGAGAAGCTTCAGGGTACACAGAGAGATTCTTCTTTAGAGTATTTGCTACGATGGTCATGGGTGTTCCCTATTTTTCCTCACTGTTCACTAGCTCATTGACAATCATGTCCCTCCCAGCTTCCAAAGCCTTCCTACTGTAAACAGAATAAATCACCAACTCAGGACCCTGGCAGAGGAAGTCCCTGCCTGTGTCTCTGACAGCTCTGCCTCTGTCTGCCCTCCAGCCATAGATCTTCTTCTCTTTGGCCCTTTGTGCTGACGTTGGTACTGCAGGACAACTTCCCCTGACTCATCCTCAACCGTCCTGCCTCTGCTGAAGTGCCACCGCTTCGGAGCCAAGCTAGAATAAAACCTGCTCCGTCCCCGGCATTGCTATCACACGGCCCGATACGGTTGCTTCATAACACTGACTAAAATTAAAATCAACTGAAAACATTTTGATGCGTTAAGGACTACCACCTCTGTTCCCCATAGAATCCCCAGTTCCTAGAAGAATTCTCAACAGATAGTAAGTACTGAATAAATATTTGCTGTATGACTTTCTTTAAATCTAAATGCCACTGGACCATCCATCATCTGTCCGTCAGTTTGCAATCATTATTTGAAAAGTTTTCTGGAGACGAGCTGTTGGTGTGTGATGGTGGGTACACATAGGTAGTTGGATGATGGGAATGTAGAAGAAACGAAAGATACACGTCCTTGTTTGCAGAAAGGAGGGCGACGTTACCACCTTCTCAGCTTTGAGAAACGTTAGTATATGGAAACTACTGATTCCCCCTGAAGCATGTGTATGTATTCATTTTAATATAAACTCACCGCATAGTAGGAATGACTTAAGGGGTTAAAGCAAATCGGAAAATAATTATTACTGCGGTTATTTCTTGTTCACGTTGTTATTTACATTTAACTGCCAAAGGAGGACGGAAAAACAAGTTCTCACCCTCTTACTCTCAGCCCAAATCAAGAAGACCTGCTCTAATCACCATGAAACTAACACAGAAAATAGGACTCTCAGTTACCATTGGTTATTAAAAAAATGACTTAGAACTTTCCTGTCTCCATTTTCTCAAACGTCCTTCTTTATGTGGGTAATAAAATGACTTCCTCAAAGTTAGATCCATTACTCCTCAGAAGATAGTAAAATGTCTCATCTGCAGGCAGATTTCTCAAAGGTTTCACATTACGTCTTTCTCATTGCCACGATCGCTATGAATACCATCGACTAATGTATTTTGTTAATGAGGCACCTCTGACCTCAGAGAATTAATGCTATATTTTAAACTAGGGGAAAATAGTCTCTGAGTCTTAGTGGGAGCCCGGCTGGTATATAAAGCCCTTATAATGCATTTTGAGCTGCCGGGAGTTACTTATATTGGATGTTTGAGGTACCCATTCTGTTTTGCTTTCCTCTGAAACAATTCATTTGCCTTCTAAATGGAATCACAAAAATACTTAATAAAAATGGTAATACCTCCAAGGGCACATGGTTATAGCCGAAGGATTGATGTAAAGAAAATTCTAGCAAGTGAAGGTGGAGGTGGTAGGTGGAGGCTGAAGAAGGCTTTGGGATATTCATTAAGTGACAATGGGCTTCACGACATTTTTCTTTCGAAAGATAGTACGTTGTGGTCAGGCTTCTTTTTGTAAATTTTATCTGTGGGTTAGTGTGCCTTTCTCTGGAGGATCTTTCACAACCAGTCACAAATGAGAGCATGGCAGAGAACTGCTGTGTGGAAAACTAGACCGTAGAACAGTTTTGAAGGCATCAACTCTCACATCCCAGTTCTAGTAAGTCCTGAAGGCATAAGCATCATGGATGAACCTCTCTGATCATAAAGAAGTGATTTAAAGAAGATGAGTAGAAATTTCCACAAACGATCGTAAACCTGGGGGCCTAAAATTCAGCAGCAAAGCTCTGGATTCCATGTCCTCCTCCCCTTTGTCCTACATCTCCGAAAGATAAACAAAAGTCCGATGGTGAGAAAACCAGCAGGTCAGTTTCTAAAACTGCCATTTCTCACTGTCAGAATGGCCCTCATCAAAAACAATCCAGAAACAATAAATGCTGGAGAGGGTGTGGAGGAAAGGGAACCCACTTGCACTGTTGGTGGGAATGTAAATTGATACAGCCACTATGGAGAACGGTATGGAGGTTCCTTAAAAAACTACAAATAGAACTACCATACGACCCAGCAATCCTACTACTGGGCATATACCCTGAGAAAACCATAATTCAAAAAGAGTCATGTACCAAAATGTTCATTGCAGCTCTATTTACAATAGCCAGGACTGTCACACAGAGTGAAGTAAGTCAGAAAGAGAAAAACAAATATTGTATATTAATGCATATATGTGGAATCTAGAAAAATGGTACAGATGAACTGGTTTGCAAGGCAGAAATAGAGATACAGATGTAGAGAACAGACGTATGGACACCAAGCGGGGAAAGCCGGGGGGCTGGTGGTGGTGTGATGAATTGGGAGATTGGGATTGACATGTACACAGTGATATGTATAAAATAGATAACTAATAAGAACATGCTATATAAAAAATGAAATAAAATTAAATTTTAAAAAAAAGAAAATTTAAAGACTCCAAAGTGTTTATGAGGATTATATCTATCGATATTTATACTGGAGATATACAATGAGAAATTGAAAAATACGTATTTATGAAATCATTTAAAGTAACAGTAATAGACCTATTATATGTTAACAAAAAAAAACCACATGTATTAATAAAAAGTAACTCTATTTTCCAAACTAAAACTACAGCGAGAAGAGCGGCGTCATTCTACATTTTTGCAAATCTCCACTGTCTAGCTTAACAGAGAACAGCTGGACTCTCCTACCTGCTTCCACATTCAATTTGTTGCAAAATTCCAGGTCCTGTGACTCCTGAACACTCTTAGACCACTCATGAGAGAATAAGAGTTGAAAAAGTCAAATAACACCTTAGCATCATTATGAAAATAATTCAGCCTAATTGACCCATGGAAAGGATCCTGAGAACCCTCCCAGAGTTCCCCCCTGCTGAGGACAGGTGGATTATATCAATGGGCCAACACGAATCTGAGCTCTTTATTATCATTCAACACTCACAACAACCCTGTGAAGGACACATCATTATCTTTATCCCTATTTTATAGGTGGGGAAACTGAGGCCGAGAGAGACTAAATAAAGTCAGTGGCAGAGCTGGACTTACACCCAGCAGTCAAATTCTAGCGCCCTAGACCTTGACCCTGAGGCTATACTGCCTGCAGGCTTAGAAAGCTGTGGGCAGGCATATTCCCAGGACATTGGAAGTCAGAGTTTAGGCAACCAGCAAGGGCTTTGCCAAAAGACTGAACTGAACTGCCAAACACACCTTACCCCCTCCAGATTCCCCCAGCCCCTGGCTCTGGGCTCCCACTGGACTGGCTTTGCTAGCGTGGCTTCAGTTCCAGGTGAAGGAATCCTTCAGCAGAAGGCACGGCACGAACACTTGCAGTGCTGAGTTGCAAATCTGGGAACAAGGAGAGGGAGAGGTCCCTCCTTTGCGTGACACCTGGCCTGGAGTCAGGAGTGTTTCCCTCATTTAATGTCTCTCCCCTCAATACTGATCCTTCTTAGAGAAGCAAAGCCTTGCAGCAGCCCGACCAGCAGGCACTCACACATGAGTTCTTTCAGGGTTTTTCAAGCTATCAAACAGCACAAAGAAAATTAGAATAACTGTACCTTTATAAAAGTAAACTCTCGGGGCTCCCCTGGTGGCGCAGTGGTTGAGAGTCCGCCTGCCGACGCCGGGGACGCGGGTTCGTGCCCCGGTTCGGGAGGATCCCACGTGCCGCG
>NC_041233.1:119995670-120041802 GCF_002837175.3 Physeter macrocephalus | reverse complement strand
GTGGCCGCTGCGCCTGCGCGTCCGGAGCCTGTGCTCCGCGGCGGGAGAGGCCGCAGCAGTGAGAGGCCCGCGTACCGCCAAAAAAAAAAAAAAAAAAAAAAAAAACTCTCACAAACTTTTGAAAGTTGGTGTGTAGTGAAACTTAAGATCTATTAAAAATTAATAAAAACAGATGGCTGTCATTTTTTTAAACAGAAATATTTTCTTGATGTTGACAAAATACCATTTAACATCTCTGAAATGGGTGTCTCACAGCTTTGTGTCTTTTTTATTCAACCAAACATTGTGTCTCTCATCACACAATGTTTTAGAACACTTCATCTTTAGGTTATCTAGGCCTAAAATGAAGTCATATTATGTCTTTCCCTTACGGAAAAATCAACTAGTATGTTACGCCTTTGGGCAAGGTCTTCTCTTCTTACTACCCAGTATTTTAACAGACTTCTTACTCTATCAAATAAAAAGAGAAAAAGAAAAAGAAAACACACACACAAACACGCCTTCTTAAAGTCTGGAAAAACACATTGAGGTACAGCCTGGCCGTTGGTGATAAAGACCCCACTGGCACAGAAGAAGTTAAGTACTGTCTCATTTCTCCTCCTCTCTCTCTCACATCTTAACCAAAGAATCATTTCGATCTCCAAGCTGTTTCTAATTAGGTGTTAATGACCTCAGAGTTGTGTGAGTTTACCATGTTCTGTACCTCATTTGATTTCCCCCTCCTCCCGGGCTAAAACAATACCAAGAGGACTGAAATGAAGATAAAATACACGTCTACGGTCCCAATGGTTATTGGATCAGAGATATATAAATACAGAGAAGTCCAGAGGGAAAGATTATTATTAACACTAGTTCCATGACCTATGCTAACCAAGAAATGAAAGTAATTATAGCGCTTTCATGTGCTGGGCAACGGGTCCTCAGACTTGGAAATCGTGAATGAAACGAGGACATGGAATGCCACTGATGCTTCGGAGGCTGGAATTTTGGGGACCGACGGCCCCTGGGTACAGAAGGAACGACACACAGTCCCTGGGAAGTGTCAGAAAGAAAATGTGTTTTCCTGAAGTAAAACAGCCACACTTATTAACCTGCAAAATAAGAACTAAGTAAATGGGAAAATAATCGAATAAGAGAAAAAAAAGATGTATTATGTATGGTGCCTGATAGCAAAATGACACACTACCTGAGAGGTTTCCAGAATGATGTTATGCAGACCTTACAGTGAATTCCAAAGGACCAGATGTGTCTTCTAATCGGTGAATTAAATGATTCTATGCATATATGCCTGTGCTCTCTCTACCCCAGCTTCCTATTTGTGAATGAATGAGGTTGAAGTAAATGCTTAGCCTCCAGTAATCCTTGGTGCAACGTTTTATTTATTTATATTTTTAAAATTGCACACATTATGACTATAACTGGCAGGGCCTCTTACTAAGGACTCATTCAGCTGTTAAAAAAAAAAATTCTCAACAGATTTTAGCCAAGGATTCAGAGGAAAAAGAGTTACCAACCAAAACCTCAAATGTTATAAAACAAGATGAATCATCTTGAAGTGCTGTTAAATACATAAATCTTGAACAGTCTCAAAAATATGCCTGAAAATAAGAGTGACCTGGGTATCATTTCAAGAGGAGAAATGGAAAAAAAAAAAAAAAGGAGGAGGTGGAAATAAAGGCAATATGCCATTACAGCATATTGACTGAGCTGGTAAAGTCACCACGATTAAAATGAAGTAATTCACTTTGAACTAACTCTAGTTGACTTGGCTAATGTGCCTGAGGGCTGTCTGTGGCCAGCCAGAGGAAGGCCTTTGTGCTTCAGTTAGCAATAAAGCTTGGAAATCCTTAATCTTTCAAAGATGAACACAGATAACAGAGGAAACCAGAAATGCCTGGGCTCTTGTATTATACTTTCAGCCTGCAAGTCGTCTAGCTGTGCTGCTTCAACACGGGTGAGGTTTTTATACGTGGACCACTTTAAACCCCGTAAAGCCTCTTCTGCACACAAAAACTCCATCAGTCACCCAATTTAGCCTATTAACATGGCAAAACACACTGTTCGAGATGTGTCCAAAATAGAAGAGAAAATTGAATCGATGGTGAAAAAGGTAACTCTGACTCATGAAACCTACAAAATTGGCTAAGATTTCTATTATTAACCAAGTACAAGATCAGTTGTTCTTTGGTCTTTTCAGGTGGGCTGTGCACGCGTGTGTATATCCCATTTCATTTTGTTTTGTAGAAAAACCGAACAATCTGTTAGGAGCAGATGTTTTGCAGTCTTTGGGCGGGAGAAACAGCGGTAGGATTAAGAAGCCCTTCTGATTCTTGTACTTCTTGCTCTGCTGTGATACACGCGTAACTTCCATTTCAGGAGGGCTGCTTGATGTCTGCATATCTGAGTACCTACAGTGTATCACCCACCCCCAAACCAAACAAAACAAAATCTGCTAAACACCCTGCTTTCCCTTCCCCAGCAGTTATTTATGAGGCAATTTTACAACGTATTTTTACGGGTTACTCAGTGTCACATCACTTACTTCTACAGTTTTAGATGCAGAAATGAATTGTCTTCCCTGCTCTTCAGTGGGATAAATGCCTCCTTTCTGATGCTTTGATGCCACTGTGTAAAAGACAGCGAAGTGAGGTACATGAAACTAGGTTAAAAAGCTTCATATAACTATACTAGGTTGACAAAGCTCTGGATTAAAAATCAGTCACGCATGCAAAAAATGTAATAAATGAATGAAAATGTATGTTATGGGTCATTGCTGCTTTAATAGCACCTTTGTGCTATGGAATCCAAATAGCAACAGTCATCTTATCCACGCCTCACAAATGAAATAACATTAGGTTTCTAGGCACCTAATGACACACAGCTAGCACAGAATGAGGCTCCTGCCCACGGATTTATTTCACGCAAACACCGAGGGCATGCGGAGCCAACTTATCAGTCCGAGATAGGACTCCGTTTAAAGCTGCTGCAACACTGAGGCTGTTGTGGTTCATCTCCATTTTTCAGCTAAATAGAGGTTTTCTTTTTCACTTCATTTAAAGCCTTCAACCAGCTCGATCCTTCTAGTAAATTGCAAACTCTGTAACAATATATCTTCTTTTATGCCGCTTGTTACTTTACTAAGACAGGAAATTAAAGCAATAAAACACTTTCAAAATGGTAGGGCACACTCAGGCACTCATTTTTCTTAGGTCCCGTGCTATTCTTCAAAAGACCTTTTATGATACTAACATTAAATTCTAATATTAAATTCTTTGAAGTCTGAAGAATCTGTTGAAAGTGTTGAATTTCTAAGATATAGAGCCCAAACACTGCCTCTACTCATGCATTTATTAAAATGGAATATGTGGTTGAACAGTTTAAAACACAAAATACAGTACGGTTAAATAATATATGACCAGATACATTTCAAGTCCACATTAGAGAGTCCATCGTGTGGAAATTTGATTGAAGGCTCAGGAAAATCTATTTTGCTTTTTCTCACCTGGTGTGACCAAATGCACAACATATGTGGTCGTTCATATAAAAAGGCTGGTAACTGCAAAACGAAGTGCTGAGAACCAGACAAATACCGTAATGGCCACTTATGCAGCAAGTTCATATGAAAGAAATTGAATCAGGCTTATGAGGCTCTTCATTCTTTTTTTTTCTTTTTTTTTTTTGCGGTACACGGGCCTCTCACTGCTGTGGCTTCTCCCGTTGCGGAGCACAGGCTCCGGACGCGCAGGCTCAGAGGCCATGGCGCACGGGCCCAGTCGCTGCATGTGGGATCCTCCCCGACCCGGGCACGAACCCGCGTCCCCGGCGTCGGCAGGCGGACTCTCAACCACTGCGCCACCAGGGAAGCCCTGTTCATTCCTTATTAACCTCCTGGAAAAAGGTCAGACAACTGTTCTTTGTGAAAATGGCTAAAAGAGAAATGTAAAAAACTGCAATGCATCCTAGGCAGTATATTAGGTAACTGTATTAAACAGCTTAGAGAGATGTGGGAAAAGCCCTCTTCATTGACTACTATGAAAAAAAAACTCATCTTATTTTCGTTTTAGCAATATTCATTTCCATCCAACCTTACGGAAAAAGAAGTAGAAAAAAAAGAAACGGATAAAAGGAAAACCACTGAAAGTGAACATTTAGGAGATGTGAGAGCTCATAAAACAGGTCTCTTCCCTCATTCACACCCACCTTCCAGGCCCTCCTCCCTCCTTTCTTCCTTCCTTCCTTCTTTCTGCAAAGGGTTGCAAAAACAGCAGGCTGAAGGATGGGGAACATGCTTTCCCTCAAGACTACACAAAACTCCAACTTCCCACTAGGTGAGACTGCAGTGTTGCCTCAGCTGTGCAGGAATTTTTCTCCTTTGGAAACCCCCAAAACAGTTGATCTCTTTCTCAACGTGTCATTTGAAACAACAGCTATTGAGCAGGTGTGAATGTTCCAATTAAATAGCAAGTGCTTTTCGGAGGTGATCGGCAGAGCCTTTGCAGCGTCAGGCTCCATCCCCATCCACGGCCTCTCCTTGCTCAGCTGATTAGGGTCAGCACTTTAAAATTAGAAAGCGAAGCCCTTGAACCTCTCATCACCACTCTAGGCATACTTGCTAACATTAAAGGGTCTTCCATACACCAAAGGGAAGTCAAATTGGCCTGCCTGCTGATAACTTACTCCAGCCCTTTACCAATTCCTCTCCCTGTCTCGGAAATCTCTTTCTGACATTTGTTTGAAACACTGTGCTAAATTCCCAGCGATAAAATTCGCTGGTCCAATCCGAGGCATTAGTCCTCGATAACTTGTGTTTCCCTTCTCATCCGCCACCATTCCTCTCTGCTGGAATTCCAAAGCAATCAACTACCTGGGGATACTTTTCCCCAGAGACCCTTTTTAGCACACTGTATCAATTAACACAAAAGCAATTTTGGACCCCCTCCCATACCCAGCACTACCATCTGGTCTCCCTGGAACCTCATGAAGGGAGGCAGATTTCAATTTGTCAAAACAATGTAAATTCCCCAAATTACTTTCAAATTATGTGTGTTTAATGTCGTGCCCGTTCATCTCTTAAAAGGTGTTTTGCAAATTCTTCTAAATTGATTCTCCAGCTTGCATGCCTGCTCTTTCTCTCAGGCACCGAAGAAGTTAGGGTTATAAAGGTTGAAGTTTAACTCAAAAGAAATAAGAGTTTGTAAAATCTAAATAGCTTACTAACCAAGGACAATAAGAAATTATTAGATGCGTTCACACTCTACAAGCCCACTTGCCAGTCTCCCTGTGATTACTGTGGGGATATGACTTTTAGGCAACAGAACGTGCTAGTATCTGAGAGATACCAAGGGCTACAGATCATATTCTGAGCCGTGTCCTGTGAGCTGTCTTGTACACACTAAACCCCACCAGGTGGAAGAAGTTAACTACGTGATGACCAGGCTGTAGCCATGACCGAAGCTGCCACAATTCCGAGAACTGGCCTCAAGGAGATAGGAACAGACCGACCCAGGAACTGAAGACTAGCTGTACTTGAAACAATCAAGATGGCGCTGGTCAGACCGCCGAGGACCAATTTCAAGGTGACTGTCAGAGCTCCCTGGGCTGTATCGGCACGGAGCCCCCTCCCTTCACCTACAAAAGCTCTTCCCCCTGACTGTCGGGGTGGGAGTCCGTCTTTGGACAGGAGTCCGCCGCCCCGCTCCCTGTTGCCAGCATCTGAGATAAATCAAACTTTCCTTTCCACCAAGCTTGCCTTTTTATTGGCTTTTGAGCAACAAGCAGGCAGATCCTCACTTTCGGTAACAAGGGTGGACCCTTTCCATTAGCACGAAGCGTAAATGAAAGATGAGGACATCCTGGTGTGCTGGTTGTACAGAATTGAGCAGGTTTGTCTCATTGTATGCATGCTTTCGGCTGATGACACTTGCCTCCGCCGGTAATAATCCTTCCAGGTTGCTCGGCCAGGGGCTCCAAGTGGAGCTGAGTCTAACCCTGGCTCTGGGAAAAGGCCCTGGGCCGGCCGACTCGAGTCTTGCAACTCTCTAGTTAGAGAGATCAATGAAAACTGTTCAGCCCGCGAAGCCGAGCTGATCGCATCCCTCTAGAGCCGCTTCTGGCCTCCTGCCTGAGTGACTAGGAGGGAATGCCCCCTCCCCTCCTGTTGGAGAGGCTCAGAAGGGGCTGCACCAGACTAGCAACCATCTTACTCCAAAAGAGGAGGATAGCCCCTGACTGATCGCGACAGAGAGGACAGCAGAGGCAGAGGAGGTAAGAGACCAGGTCCCGGGGACTGCATGTCAGGCGCTGGGTCCATTCACACGCTCAACGCCAGTCTTCCCCGGGCTAGTACAATCCTCTCCATTTCCCTGTGGAACACAAACTTCTCTCGCATCGGTGGGTATACGTCCGCACGCGCAGACAGGCACACAGCTTATAACAGACCTTCAAGTTGCATGGACTAGATTAAAGAGCGTTCCTGGCAGAGAGAAGAACATCTGCAAAGGTCCTAGGGCGGGAAAGAGCCTGACAAACGGAAGGAACGAGAGCAGGGCAGCGCGGCGGAGGAGTCACCAGCTAGGCTGGTTGCGCGGCGCAGCAAGAGGAAGAGAGGCGGGGTGGAGGTTGGGGCTCATTTCACAAACAGCGAGGACAACACGGGATGACTCTGTTCGCATGAGTGACAACCCCTTGGCTGCTCCGGTACATGGGAAGAGAAACCAGGCCAGAAACATAGTGTCAGTCAGGAAAGTCCGGTGGGAGACTGTGCTGGATTGGACCAGGATGCTGGTAGGAGCGTGGAGAAAAGCGGGTGGAGGTGGGGTGCAGTCTGAGGAGAGAATCGAAAGGACTCGAAATCAGGAGTTTTGGCTGGCGCACCTGGGTGGGTGGTGACAGCATTTACCAAGACGAGGGACCGAGGAAAGAAGAGAAGAGGGTGGAACTCACAGTGGTACCCTGTCACTTGTTGAAAAGGATAACGTGGACTGTCCAATTACATCCAAACTTACAAATGGATTCTCCACTCTTTGAGTTGGAAATTGCCCTGAGGAAACAATGCGTCAAAAATTCAACTCCGGCTTGAATCCCAGAGGCCCAATACTATCAAAAGATTTTAACTGCTAACTTGTTTTTGGACAATTAGGGTACCGCTTATTAGATTATAATAATGTTCCAAAAATACCATTTCTATGATGGGGTTTGATGCTATTCTAGTACTTTTCTAGTGCTCTTGCTTTACATTCTTTCTCTGGTGCTTAAGAAGATGAGTGGACTGTACTATACTTGTCTTCTGTTGTACTGGTGTACTTGTTCTCTTATTTATTCATTTGTGTATTTCTTTGCTTACCGTATGACCTAGTAGGTTCATATACCATCGTGCCCTAGTCCTGTATTTTTGATCTCAAGTGATCCAAGCCACCTGGCGAGTCCAAAATTACATGACTGTATTATACCATAGCAATAAGAGCCATCACTTAATAAGCACTTTGTACAGTAAAACCTGTATTAAATCAACCTCCATGACAACAAAACGAGGTAGTCTCATTGCTCCATTTTACAGATGAAGAACTGAGGCGCAGAGAGGTTAAGTAACTTCCCAAGGACACAGAGAGCTGAAACGTGCCCCAGACCGTTTGTATCCAGAAGCCACAGTCTGATTCGGTGCTACCTCCTGGGTCGTGCGACTAGATTCAGTTCACACCACTGGGGCCAGTATCTTGATTCCAATGCAGGGAAACGAAATGCTCTGCATAAATCATCCTTACCTTTCTCTTTGAAAAAAATATTATTATAGCAGAATTTCAAATCCTACGATAAAATCATAATATGCCATACATAGACTACGATACATTGGTTAGAAGATTCTTAAAGAAAAATTTCCTGTTAACAACTTTGGCCGGGCTCAGGGTAGGGGTGCAAGGCGTTCTGTCATTTCACGCTACGCTTAGTCTGGGGGTAGGGCAGCTGAGAAGGCAGTGGCCCTGGTCAGGATGACCACACACTGCTGGGACACTCAGGAGTGGGGTACTCTTTGGACTTGGCACTGTACGTGGTCTCCAAGAAAATCCCAGGTGGGGCTCAAAGCAGGAAAAGTGTTATCTGATCTGAGAGGGCAGGAAGTACTGAGGTGCCATCCTGAGGAAGAGTAAGGAGATAATTTATATTTTGAAGGATATCATAATGCTTCCTGATTTTTTTCTCTCTCTACAGTGAAAATTCTGATGAAGCATCTTTTTGAATTCTTATTTAACAGAGGAGTCAGTGTATTTGATGAAAAGAGCATTCAGATATCTAAGTGGACCTTCCCAGTTTTTAATGGAGACTTTTAGTTTATTGCAGCCCTGATAGGACCAGGCAACTCAAAGCTTTAACCGCAACAGAAATTTCTTTAGGCAAGTTGAAGTCATCTTTATTTCTAGTCTTTTTTTTTAATGCAATTTATTAGTGATGGCAGATTCTCTTCTGAAGCTACTACTGAAAGAACATTGTCTCCATGATTTTATTTCCAGTGGGTTTTAAGATTTTTGAAGGCAAGGATTATATCTTTATGCTCCTTTACAACCATCAAAGCAGCTTCTAGCATTCCTTGTGTGCAGTAGGTGCTCAATGGATGGAAAAAAGCACTATTTCTGTGATATTTCATGTCATTCTTATTGAATCTTTAGAGGAAACATTTGGGGACAAATTCTCCCTACCCAGTGCATAGTTTGCTTTCCTTCTTGAACCTAAATATTTCACAGGCTTTTGAGGCACTGGACTCTTCTGATGGTTATTGTTGATTTTATTCTTCTTACATAAGTGCTGATTTCTTTGGTGCCAGCAAACCAGTCCTAATGGAAGTGGCTGATAATAACAACACAAAGCATTTAAATAATACTTGAAGATCTACAATTCTGGACTTCCCTGGAAGTCCAGTGGTTAAGACTCCATGCTTCCAGTGCAGGGGACGTGGGTTTGATCCCTGGTCCAGGAACTAGGATCCCACACGCCATGCGGCACAGCCAAAAAAAAAAAAAAAAAAAAATTTCCTATCCATCCCTTCACTTCCATGGACCCTCCCACAATATAATTATCGAGGTATTAGGATCTCCGATTGGAATTTTCTTCTCTTAAGTATCACACCACGATAGATGCAAGATCAGCTGATTGTCTCAACGGCATTTCAAAAAGGTTTTCCTGCTTCGTATAGAGTCAGTAAATGAATATGGCAGTGATTTCAAGCACTGTGGCATTTTGTCATTAAGAGCCTCTTCATGTCCTAGGAGTTTCATGTTGAGTCATCCTGATAGCCTGGTTACATCCCTAATGAACACTGAGAGAGGAGCAGGAAATAGCCATTTCAGCAGGTGGCACCTCGCATATTTGCAGCTTCTGTCCCTCCTCTAGGCAATATAGTTGAAGGCTGCATGATGACTGAATAACCACTGATTGGTCCTATTGTGTATCTGTGACTCTTCTTTTTCTATGTCGAATTTTAGCATATGCAGAAGATGCTGTGGAGGGATCAAAACCAGATATGTGATACATGCACCAAGCGCTCAAATATAACAATGCCGTGTGGTCAGAGGATTTTTTTCTTCAGGCTATCTTGGGCTGATAGCGAGCTCTTACGGTGGCAGCCGTGTGTCAGAAGTTGCCTAAAGATGTTGAAATTTACTCCTTAAAAGCTGAAACTCCTTACCTCCTCCGCCTCTTTTTTCAACTTCGGGAGGAAGATTTCTTGAGAATGGATGACTTGCCTAGCCTCACACGAGACGGATTTGGGCAGATATTAAGGATATTTCAATTGCCGACGATGGAGAATTTTCATTTCAAGTTTAGACTTCATGTAAAACTTGTCGCTAATGACAAAAACCATCCTGGCGGGAATCTCCCACAGATGACGGCGTGCAGTACTTTCTGCTAAAACCACGACGAGGGACGCCCGCTTCCAAAGCAGCCACCTCGGTAGGTCTCAGAAGAATGCAAATCAAGGCAAAAATAAAATGCCATTTACCTCCATTTGACCAGCAAAACTACTCAGTGAGGAATACTCCTTAATGAGAGATGGAATGGGGGCTGACACGATCTCTTTTCTATGGCTGTGGGAGTATAAGTTGGTAAATCCACGTTGCAAAATATCTTATAAAGTTGAGCATTTATAGTTCTTCCTACCCACCAATTCCATTTTAAATCTATTGCTTAATTTTAGTTGTTTCGCACCTCCTAAAAAGGGTACTAGAGCGGATTGTATTGCGGCGCCCGAAAGATAGGTCCACCAGGAGCCTAAAACACATAACCTTATTTGGGAAAAGGGTCTTTGTAGCTGTAATTCAGACTCTAAGAATGAGATCATCCTGGATTCGGGTGTGCCCTCCATCCAAGGACAAGTGTCCTTTTAAGAGAAGAGAAGGCACACAGAGGAGAGGGGATGTGAGGACAAGGCAATCGGAGTGATGTATCTACAAGCCAAGAAACGCCAATCATTGTGGCCTGAGCTGTGTTCCCCCAGCACCTCAGAATGTGGGTGTGTTTGGACACAGCGCCTTTAGAGAGGTAATTACGTCAAAATGAGGCCTTTAGCATGGGCCTTAATCCAATCCAACTGGTGTCCTTATAAGAAGAGGGGATTAGAACATAGAGAGACATAAGGGGGACACGTGCAAGCACAGAGGGACCACCGTGTGAAGGGGCAGCAGGTAGCTGCACTTCTGCCAGCAAAGGGAAAGGACCCAGAAGACCCAACCCTGACACTGCCTTGACCTGGGACTTCCACCCTCCAGGACTGTGCGAAAAGACGTTTCTGTTGTTTAAGTCACCCAACCGGTGGTGCTTTGTTATGGCAGCCTGAGCAAACTGTATGCCAAGGATTTCCAGTGACCCCCAGAAGCTAGGAGAGAGGTATGGAAAGAATCCCCCCGAGAGCCTCCAGGAGGAGCGAGGCTCTGCCAGCATCTGGATTTCAGACACCTGGCCTCCCAAACTGCGAGAGAGTAAACGTCTGTTGTTTTGAGTCACCCGGTGTGTGCTAATTTGTTATAGCAGCCTCAGGAAGCTGATAGAGGCGTCACACCCAAGAGAAACTGTCGCCCTGGAGCACGAGAAGGCCTGCTCCTCGACCACAGCAGGCGGAACCCACACCTACAGTCTCCTACAAACCACAAACCTGGAGCCACAAAGCCTTTCCCCACGCCCCCTTTTTGGTAACATAAGAAATTTGCTTGACGATCTGATAACCGACCCATCAACCCATTGGCGCTCCCTCCCCGCCATGTCAAGGACGCACGTCTGAGGGTGAGGGTGTGGGTGTGCACGTGCGGTGGGGGGATCCCAGCCAGAGCCCTGGGAGGCCAGAGGAAGAACGGCTTCCTCCCCAGTCCCCGGTGCCAGCGTCCAGGCGGATCAGGCTCCCTAGCCCATGGCACACTGCCTCCCTTCTGTTTGGGTGGTATGGGTTGGGGAGGTGGCTAGAATTACCAGGAAAGCTCAAGTCTCAAAAGCCGGGAGCTGGGGACAGGACGTGCCTGCCAGGGAAGCTTCACTTTGTCCCACTGTGGGTTCAGGCGGGTCTCATCGCCTCTCAGGAATAGCTGGCCCGAGTCTACCTTCTGCCTACTTTGCGCCCTCAGGTCACATAGGCATGGTGGCTCCTTTAGCCTCTGGATTAGAGGTCCATTCCTGAGAACTGGACCCTGGGTCCTTGGGTGGGAACATGAGGCAGGCTGTGGGTGCAGCTGAATTGATCACATTTACTGTTTTGTGATATGGTGTGTGAGCTTCGATTTATACCGGGACTTCAATTCTCCAGGGGAAGCTGTTTCAACAAGAATATTCATAACAGCTTTATGTGCAAAGAGCAAAAACCTGGCAACAATCTAAATGCCCACAGGAGAAGAATGGATGAATTCACTGAGGGTATATTCACACAACAGACTATTACACAGCAGTCAAAATGACTGAACCATGGCAACAAGGAACAAAGTGGTTAGCCTTAGCAATAAAATACTCAGTGAGAAAAGTACTTCACGGGAGACTACATAGGCCGTAACTATGAAATACATGTAAAAACAACCAAAACTAAAAACATCTGATGTTTAACGACACATTTATCTAGGTTAGAGGAAAGATAATGATGAGTACAAGATTCGCGGGGGGGGGGGGGTCCCCTGGTCCAGGGACAGAGGACTCAAGATGGGGAGGGGACTCTTGGGAAGATATGTTACTCTGAATGATCTAGATCTGGGGTTGTGAGGTGTGTTCATGAAAGTGAATACATTTTTGCAATAAATGAGTAAATAATTAAAGAAACAAATAATAAAAGAAAATCATAGCTGGATAAATGACAGGGAGGTATAACGAAGCAATGATTGTCTAATTATTTGCACATCTGGTCAAAGAATTAAAATTAAAAGAGCAACCACCTTTTCTCAGAGGAGTTTTTAACTCACAAATACGATCCTGTTTTTATGCAGATAACTGCTTATCGCACCTGACGAAGAACCTCGTCTAAACAGAACGAATACTGAGGTAAAACGTAGGGAACTATGTGAGTTGCCTAATGCTGGGCTAAGTTATGAAACAAGCAAACCACCCTTCTTGGTTGTGTACACAATTTCAGTTGTGGAGGAAATACGACTATCTCAGTGGTAGGAGAATGTGTGCAAATTATTCTGCTTTTAATAAGTTGGGTCTCAGCACCAGTCTTGTTTGCCTAATCATCTGTCTGGGACAAAGCACTGGATCTGCAATTTGTTGTGGCCTTTGAACAAGTTTCTCTGCGTGTCCTCCTTAACCACGAGGTTACAGCGCCCCGCTGTTGCTTTTGTCCCGATTTTGAATGTGGGACTTATAACGATAGTGTGAATCACTGGAACCTTCTCTCTGCTAAATCCCTGGTCTTGCTCATAATGAAGGGATAATGGTGCACTCCTCCAATTGGGACGACCAGAGATAATGAGGCTTGTCAATAAGATATCTGTACTCAACGTGATTCCTCCATTCTCTTTCAACTTGTCTAGACATATTCTACCTATGTGCTTATTAGTATTTGGGGATAACTAGATATGTTTGCCCTCGCCTGGATGTTTACACAACCTTTCACTTTGTCAGTTTCAACTACCGGCGCTGAGAAAACAGAGCTGAATGGAAAAACTTCAGATACTTAAATTGCCCACCGGTTAAGGGGTTTTTTAAAAAATGCAATGCATGTAAAAGAAGAGAGAAAAATTTGTTTCCATTTAAATTTGCATCCCAGGTATAATGAGATTACTATCTATATCTATATCTATATCTATATCTATATATATCTATATATTTGAAACACCCACACGGTTAAAAACAGCAGCCTATAATATTTTCATACTTGAAAAATGGCAAATTGTTCCTTGAATTAATAAGCAAATGATCACTTTCTTCATAGTCCTCTTTTCATTTGGTCAGAATTTCATGGCTGTGTTATTACAAGATAGAATCTTTTACTTTGGTGGCCTTCTTATTTTTCTTCTTTGCATTGGGTTGGCCAAAAAGTTCGTTCGGGTTTTTCCTATAAGATGTTACAAAAACCCAAACGACCTTTTTGGCCAACCCAATATTTCTTTAGTAATAAAATTAAGATATGTTAAATACTGGTCTTTTGATAATGGGATAAACATAACTTACACAATACCTAAAATTTTTTACCTAAATTTCAGATGTTCACTTTTGTCAAAATATCTTTTCATTGTGTCCTATAAGGTAATCAAATATATATCCTTTAAAAAGTAACTTTAAAAAATATTTGCAACGAAGTAACATTAGCATTTCTTCCTTCAAGAGGAGGAAACTCCACCAGCACCTTAGCGAAACATTTTGGTGATACCCACTATATCCTGTTTCCCAGAAGCCTGCAGAAAAGAGCCCTTAGTGGGGGGACAAAGGACAGGAAGAAATCAATATCACCCCTTGGGCCTGATCGCTAGACGTTATCAATATCCTTCTTAAGGAAATGCACGTTGGAAACAGGCTAGCCAAAATAGAACCTTCCAGAACAGCTATTGGGTGTTGGAAAAGCGAGAGAATTTTCCTGGAACCTTCTATGGCAACTCTGGAGCTGAATTATTGACTACTGGAAACATTCAAAACTGAGAAACGTTTTGGACTTCTCTATGTTAATCAGAACTACAGCTTTCACTCTTCCCAGTGTGTTTCACCACAACAGGAGCACTGCTTTATTGAGGGAACCGATGGTAAGCTATTTTACAATGCTCTTTCTTCAGGGAGACTCAGTGGTCTACCAATTAGGCAATATGTGACATACTAAAATATTTTATCAACAACTGTTAAGGAATATTTAAACAGGAGTGAGATATAGCCCTAGATATGCTAATACTTAAAAGAGAAGAAAAAGAAAACTGTTTCCTCAACAGGCAGACATTTAATAAAAGATAATATATAGATATGTTAGCAGATAAAAGGTAATGAGAAACATAACATGAAAAGAAGCTCTGATGTCTGCTTCTACTGCTAAAGGTAGAAGCCCTGAGTCGTCAGATGTTCTTGAGATTAAACATAGCCTCATCCTTACACCCTGATGCAAAAAAAGTTTAGGAAATGTTTAACACGGCTAAACTTGACTTAGAGCTAACTGACTCCCGTCACTAAATAGTAAGGCTGAATCTAATTTTTCCCTAAAGAAATGAATACTGATTGTTTAAGAACTTACCATTCTTGTGCAGGAAGATCCACGTGGGTTTACTCCTAGGCAGACAACCTATGTAATAATATGTAAACAAACGTTTCCTAGGACAGTGTTACTGTGATGGTTGGATTTGTGTGGCTCTGATTTTTTAAAGCTCCAAATGAAAATGAAACGAAAAGGTTACTCATCGATTTGGGATCTGGGGTCACAGACATAACAGTCGGGTCCCATAAATAGTGGAAGTCAGGGTAAGCGAAGGCTGAATACAAGGTATGAGTGGTAGGAACCTGTGTGCAGCTAAACTCTTGCTTATTGTGGCTCTGAGGAGAGGCAGACCTACAGCTTTGCCACATGGTCAGGATATTCAAAGAGGCCAGCGACTTGAATTTTTATGTGAAATCTTCATATGTTGTGTCACGGCTCATTAAAAACAAACCAACCAACCAACAAACAAAAAAGGTGCCAGGTTGTCAAAACATATCTGCACCCCAAACATCACCTACTTGTATAGCAGATCTATCATTTACGCCATGATAGAGGTTCAGAAATAGAGAGATATTTATATTATTTTCTTTAACTAAAACAATACATGTACCTGTTTTTCGTAATCTACAAAAATAAGCAGTCGGCCACTTATAAACTGTGTTGAGCGTCTGCCGTGTGCCAGGAACTGTTCTAGATGCTAAGGGTGTATCAGTGAATGACATCAACGAAGACCTTGTCTTCAAGGTGTTATAATCTTACGAAGAGTGAAAATGAAAGTCATGAAGGCAAACAAATAAGTGAGCCATTTCCAAACACTTTGGAAGTGCAGGAGAAGATAGGCGATGTGATCAAGCAACTCGGGTGGGGGCTCTGTGGCGTGAGTGCCCAAGATTGACTCGTTCGTATATAAAACGAACACGGAGAAACGAGAGTTGGTGCTTAATGATAAAGGAAAAGAGACAAATCAAGTCTGGCGTGAAACGTTTTGGGCTTGGCCTAAGCAACTGGGAGGTGGTAGGACCAGTTTCTGCGATGGGGAAAACTCTGAGAGAAGCATAAGCGGGCCATGTTAAGTTTTGGATGCTGGAATTATTTAAACGAAGGTATCTAGAGGGCAGCTGCATATGTCAGCCTAGTTTAGGAGATAGATCAGCATTAAAAAAAAATAGATTTGGGAATCTTCAGAACATTGATGGCATTTAAAGCCACAGACTGGATGAGGCTGCTTTTTTTTTTTTTCTTTTTTTTAAATATTGAGATAATGCTGTTTCTTCATTTTATTTACTTATTTATTTGGCTGCACCGTGCAGCCTGTGGGATCTTAGTTTCCCCACCAGGGATCAAACCCAGGCCCCCGGCAGTGAAAGCACCGAGTCCTAACCACTGGACCACCAGGGAATTCCTGGATGAGGCTGCTTAGATAGAGGTGTAGACGGTGATGGGAAAATTACCAAGTAGAAAGTTCAGGGGGTCCCCAACATTGAGAAGTCTGGGAGACAGAGATGACCCACGATGATGAAAAGGCCTCTGGAAACGAGTGATTAGAGAGGGAGAAAGAAAACTAGGAGGGTGTTTTGTATGGAACACCTAGAAAGTAAATTATTTCAAGAAGAAAAAGATGGACTAAATACTGATGTAAGGTTAAGTAACATGAAACTCAAGAACTAACCATTGATGTGACCAAATCAGTTTATTTTGTAAACAGTTCAAGCACACCTTTTGAACGAGTGCTAGCTGTTTAATTCTTAAACACAAATTGCAGACTCTTTTTGGAAAAATAAAAACTGATTAGAAATTTTCAGCAGGGTAACCATAAAAAACTTAAATTATTGGGTCATGTAGATAACTTACACGTTATCTTATTCAACATGCCTATGCACAGTTTGTAAAAGGAATAATATGTTTTCCTGTTTTCAAATTGTTACATGATTTCTCAGTCTAGAATGAATTAATCAAAAGGAGTCTTCTTATACCTGGAAACAGCTACCTTATTAGGTTGACTATCATTTCTGTCTTCACTGATAAATGAAGGCATCAAGCAGCTGCCACCAATTCCACTGTTTAAAAACAAGAACTTCCTGCAGAGTTTACCGGTAACCCTTACGTTTATTTTAATGGCCACTGTGTCGAGATTACTAGCAGATGGCTATACCATAATTAACTCTTCTTCAGCATTTAAGGATTTACTCTGACGCCAGTAAGAAAACTGGAAGGGAAGTATTAGTTACTGTTAATAATACTTTTCACAGCTTCAATGATCACATTAATACATACCACCAGATCTTTATCCCCCCCACCCCTTAATGGCCCACCGACAGAGCTTGGTTAAGAAAACTTTATGATCCCTTTTTTCCATTCAAAATAGAACAATGTTAAACTATATAGTAGCAACAGAGTTGTGTGTTTTTCTGATTTCCACATTTTTTAGGTTATATCAAATATGATATTTGTTTAAAAATTGGGTGTTAATGCCTACAAATATTTCTATACAGTGATGTGTTGTTTCCCCTTTATGATCTGGTAATCACTTAGAGTGCAGTTTGTCTACAACGGTCCTCATCAGCTTTGCCTAACCAAGAAACGTTGCTTTTAGACCAGCGGTTCTCGAACTATTTCGGATCGAGCGTCTCTTTGAAAAGCTGATGAAGCCTATAGACCTCTAAAAAAATACACATGAATACATACGCAAGTATTTTCGACAGCTTTATTTTCTTTCCCTCCGTGTTCATTTCCACTAGAGAGCTAGATGAGAGATTCCTCTGAAGAATCAGGTCACGTTCACTCTTGATTTTCATACCGATCACTTACTAATCGTAAAGTGGAAATGGCTTCAAAGTGTGCAACTAAAACAAAATAAGCTTTAATTCTGCTCAAAACAACTGTTAATGAAGAGGCTATTGTTAGGTTTGTATGAGAAGTGATTGTGGCACAACTGGAAACGTGTAAATAATCTTTGAAAGCCAACTGATTGAAGATTTTGTCTTTGGTAGAGGGAGGGAAGAAAATCTGTGCTCACACACAAATTTTTTTTTTTTTTAATTTAAAAAGGCGGTAGCAAATGAAATCCAAACTCCCATGACTGACTTTCTCCTATGAGGAGAAAGGTTTGTCAAGGAACACCAGAATCCCCATCTCATCATTTCTTTTGTATTCAAGTCAAAGAAGACATGGTGATCAGGGCTGAATCATTGAGACCATCTGCGTTAACAGCCAAAGGATTACAATTCTGTGTTTCAATTTTAAAGCCTTCTGAGCGGAAGTAACCTTCAGAAAAGTTCTGCAGATTTCTGCCTGCTGAGAAATTGAAAGGCGATGTTACTCTTGACACCGGCCTCCAGAAATGTTTCTTCCACGTTGAAAAGCTTACATTCTTTTCCACTTCCAATCTCTCCTTCCACAAGGCAGCTGGGACAAAAGAAAGTAGATGTTTAGCAGGCTCCAAAATAGTAACTTCAGACTTGAATCAAAAGTTTCACTTCTTTCTTACGGCTGAAAATATCAGCCAAATAAGCGGGTCAGGAACAAACTCTTTCCTGTCAGACTGTGCAGAGAAGGCCTTCTGTCTCTCTGCAAACGCACAGAACTTCTGCCCGTTGTTCAGTTTTGGGCTTCGAGATTTGTCCCATGGAATGCAGCTTTGTTCAGTAATTCAGGATTAGGCTTTTGTGATCAGTCAAGTTAAATTTTGAGTAAGTTCCAGCCTTTTTAATATTCGAAAGAAAGAAAGAGAGAGAGAGAGAGAGGGAGAGGGAGGGAGAAAGGAAGGAAGAAAAGAAGGGAGTTCCATGGTCTGTGGAATTTGAGGAGGGCAGATATAAGGCCCTTCTTGACCTTTGCTAGCTGTGTGTGTGTCTGTGTGTGTGTAAACAACTTTTGAGATATAACTGACCTACACTAACCTGCACATATTTAAAGCGTAGGATCTGGCGAGTTCTGGCACGTGTGTACACCCAGGCAACCATCACCACGGCGAGACCAGTGAACGAATCCACCATATCTGAAAGTTTTCCCATTTCCTTTTTTACTTCTTCTCTCCCATTCTTCTCAGACACTTCTTTCCATGAATCTTCTTCCTGTCACTATAAATCAGTTTGCATTTCCCAGCTCTTAATATAAATGGAATCATAGAGTATGTACTCTTTTTTACAGCTTTTTTTAATCACTCAGCATAATTATTTTGAGATTCATCCATATTGTTCTATGTATCAACAGGTCATTTCTTTCTATCGGAGTAGTATTCTACTGTATGTATGTAGACCACGATTTGTTTTCCCATTCACTTATTGACGGGCATTTGGATTGTCTCCAGGTTTGGGCTCTTACAGACAAAGCTGCTAGGAACTTTGGTGTAACTCTTTGTATGGACACCTGCTTTCATTTCTCTGGGCGAATTCCTAGAACTGCTGAGTCACAGCGGAGGTATATTTTTCGGTTTTCATCAAACTGCCCAGCTGTTTTCCAATGAGCACGTTCCATTTTACATTCCCATGAGCCACATATGAGAGTTTCAGTTATTTCACATTCTTGCCAACAACTGGTATGGTGAGTCTTTGAAATTTTAGACATTCTAATACCTATGTAGTAGAATCATGATCATTTTCTCTTTGGTTTTATGTTTTGATGTTTGGATTAGCGGGCGCTTTGTTACATAAGCCACATTGAGGCTTTGGTATTCCAACATGTTTGTCAATGCCCAATTACCAAAGGTACGTAAGAGTCACTGTATTTGTTTTACCCTGACATTGACCGGTATAGTCCAGGCTTGACGTAAACTAAAGAGAAACGTCAATAATAATAAGGGTAGATTACGTCTATCAAAATATTTTAGACAGCACAGCAAGGTGACCAAGGTGCATAATACATACATTCCTATCCTTGTTTGGAGTAAAATAATTTCTTCATAACAGAATTGGACAGGATTCATTTTTGTTGTTGATGTTCTTTGGGTTGTTTTCCCCCATAGAACTAATCTTCAAAGTATGAGAAAGAAAGAAAATGAAATGCTTCCTTGAAAATCCAGTTCAATATCTGAAATTCTTCTGTGGATTTCCTGATTGATTTAAAATCCTTGCTCTGGATGTTTATGTTTTTATCTGTTGGGAAGAGAATTCCTCTATTTTTCTCCTCATTTTTACTGGGTCCTCCCGAAGGAGAAGGGGCTGCTGTAGCCTGGTTGGTCAGAGATCAGGACATTTATTGGATCAAAGTTTCTTATGGGAGGGGTCGCTGTGCGCTAGAGAACAGTGCCCACCCTAGCTGTCCTTTCTTACTCATCTGAGATAAGCTCCCAAAGCAGCTATGGCCTGGCCCCCAGCCCAGACCTGCTGAGCACCTTCCCTTCCAAAAGGACCACCTGTGACTGGGTAGGCCAATCAGACAGGACTTTGTTCTCCAGCTGGGATAGCTGAGAGCCTTGGATTAGAGGGAGGGAGAAGGAAGCAGCAGGTTCTTCCCCAGCTGTTTAACTGAAGCTGTATTTGTCACTGTTGCTTTCTCCAGGGAGCCCTGTTTCGGGGCAGTATCAAGCCTTTGATGAGCTATTCATGAATGGGTAGCTCTATCCCATTCCATTTGGTACTGTTTTATGTATATGGTTTCTTGGTCACCAGCCCTGGAGGAAAGAAGGGTTGAATGAAAGGATTTGGGGATGCAAATTCAAATGGTCTCTTTGAGTTATACATCAAGGTTAGAATTATATTTGATGAAATACTTCTTCCTGAGTCATAACATTCTATCTATTCTTTCCCTTTAATTTTTACTTTCATCTCCCCAATCCTGGCCCTTATCGTACTATACTTTGGTGATCACAATTGTTTCAAAAACCTACTCACTTCCATAAAGTTTGTACAATACACACAGCATGCAATGTTCCCTAAAAAAAAAAAAAATCCGTTATCGAGCGATAATATTAAACATAAAGCATAAGGGATGTGACAATTTCTGTTAGGACTAGCCCTAAAATAGCTTAGAAACAAAAGTTGTAAAAATGATATGGAGTTATAAGTCAGAACCATTCACAATAGAAGCATAAAGTCCATCTATATATGAGGCCACCAAATTAGGGGAATGTCCAGAAAATTATTTACTTAATATACCCCTATCAAGTGTATTCTGTCCAGTCTCCTTTTCCAAGACAGATTACCACCCAAATCACTGAAGACAGATGGTTGCCTCTATTTTTAAAATGTTCTAGAGTCGATAATTTCACAAGCTCCTTTGGTAGTCTGTTTCAGTGTTTAATCACTCTTACACTCAAGACGTTCTTCCTTATGTCTAATAGATGATGTCTAAATAATGAAATACACTGAGTGAAATAAGGAGGATAATTTTAACTCTCACAGCTGCTAGAACTAGAGACCTAAACGATTTTTCAAGGAGATACATGGCTCACTTATGTTCTCTGTGGGGCTGACATCTCCATCCCTGACCTTTCACCCTCTTTATAAGTCTATAATTCTTACTTTTCACAGGATATTGTCTACTGAATATGCTACAGACATTTGGAAGTTAAACTAGTCAAAGGAGACTCACTTCACTTCTTAAAAATGCAATTTCCTTGAATTTGTAGTTCTAAGGTCTACCTTTACTTCTATATGTATCTCCCTCTGTTCTCTATTTGCAACCCAAAATTCAGCCAACTGCTAAATTTAGTCATTATCCCATAGTATTTCTCAAAGCAACTCCACAGTCATGGTTTTGGTTAAGGATCTAGGGATTTCATTCCTAAACAATTGGTGTTATAGGTCCCAGCTGGAATCTCTACCCTTCCCAACACCAGGAGTGACTACCTTCCTCATTACAGGACTTGGGATAACAATGACAACCTTCTGAACAAGACCCGCTTTTCTTCCCTGACCTCGGTTGTCACCTTTCCTCCAGCCAGGGACGTCTCCTGAGGAGCTCTGAATAAGGATAAGTTTTTATTTTTAAGTTTCTTTCAGGTGTCAGGAAATGCTTTCAAAAGGATTTAGAGATGATTAAATGCGAAGAGAGACAGCTTAAGGAGTATCCCTTCCTAGGGTATGTGAACTTTAAATGTGTTTGATGTGAGGGAAGGGATTGCCTCCCTGAGCACTGAGTTCACGTAACACCATGGTGCATTCTCTCAGAATGGTGACCAAAGGCAGCTCCCCCATTCCTACTGGCTGTGAATGAGCGGCTGTAGGGCAACCGGGCTTGTCTCACCTAGAAAGCATGTGCCTGCCTGGGCGCTCCCTGCTTTCTTATCTTCCCATCAGACCATCGCTCACGCCCCTCCACAGTGCACCTCCTCTCCCCTCCCTACCAACATGCCCAGTCCTGTCTCTCCCTCAGACTGCCCAGAAGGGCCATTCAGCCCTGTCATTCAAAGTAACTGCAGCAGGACCCAGAGGGATCCCTTCAACACTCATAATGAACTTATCTACAAAACAGAAATAGAGTCACAGATGTTTATAGAAAACAAACTTATGGTTACCAGGCAGTAAGGGGAGGGAGGGATAAATTGGGAGATTGGGATTGACACATACACACTACTACATATAAAATAGGTAACTAATGAAGACCTACTGTATAGCACAGGGAACTCTACTCCATACTCTGTAATGACCTATATGGGAAAAGAATCTTAAAAAAGAGTAGGGACTTCCCTGGTGGTGCAGTGGTTAAGAATCCACCTGCCAATTCAGGGGACACAGGTTCGAGCCCTGGTCAGGGAAGATCCCATATGCCGTGGAGCAACTAACCCCGTGCGCCACAACTACAGAGCCTGCGCTCTAGAGCCCACAAGCCACAACTACTGAACCCGCGTGACACAGCTACTGAAGCCCACGCACCTAGAGCCCGTGATCTGCAACAAGAGAAGCCACTGCAATCAGAAGCCCGCATACCACAATGAAGAGGAGCCCCCGCTCGCTGCAACTAGAGGGAGTCTGAACGCAGCAATGAAGAACCAACGCAGCCAAAAAAATAAATGAATACAAATTTTTAAAAAATAAAATAAAAAAGAGTAGATATATGTATATGTATAACTGATTCACTTTGCTGTACACCTGAAACTAGCACAGCATTGTAAATCAACTATACTCCAATAAAAATTTAAAAAAACAAAACAAAAGAAAAACAAAACCAAACCGCAGAGATGAAGGTAGATATCTTAATAATGCTATTTAGGGTCATTCTACTCTCTGATTAAGAAGCTATGTGGAAGTTACTGATGATCTTGAAACAAAAAGGGAACAAAGCCAGGAGCAAGAATTGAAGAAATTCTCAGCATTCAAGTTAGTAATTGAGGGGAGATAAGTACAGCTTCTGGTTGGAGAGTGGTCCCAGGGCCTGAACGACTGTGTTTGAATCCTTGTTCTTTCAATGCCTGCTAGTCAGACTGGGGCATGTCACTCAACCTCTCTGCCTCGGTTCCTTCATCTGTAAAATGGGGACAGTACTGACGTCAGTGTGATTGTCAGGCTTAAATGTCAGGCACAACGTTGCCGTATAAAGTGTTAGTGGTACTCACTGATGAAGGATAAAAACTAGCAAATTGAGACTAGGTGTTTCAGAGTTTTTGGCAATGTGGAGAAAGAGGATAGAGCAGGTCTTCCTCCAGACAGGAGTGCCTTCAGTGTGCATGGAGCCTGTGGGAGGGGACCCTGGGCAAGGTGAGCAGAAAAAGTGGAAATCAGTAGAAGGAAGGTGTCCAGTGCTGAGCATGGAGCCCAGAACTTCATAAATCATGGTTGAATTTAGTAAATAGATAAGGGTCTATTTTTCCTCAGCTATGGGAATAAGGAGAGGGCATAGGAATATAGAAAGACTTCACACAAAGAAAGAGAATTTGATGCTAATTCTGTTGGCCTAGGAATCTTTAATAAAGTGAATGAATATGGTTTGTTAGCTGGACAGGATGGAGGGAGGGCAGAAAAGAATAACCAAAATATTGGAAAGAGTAGGGGGAAGCTGGTTTCCACTTAAGAAATGCAGATAAGAGGAATAAAGAAAAGTGTAGTGGGGGTGAGTTAGTTAATGTGTTACTTACTGATCAATAACAGCATAATGCATCGTTCTTTTAGATGCTTAAGAAATTTCTTTTAGGGAAAAAGAATAGTTTTTGTTTATTTTATAAGGAAACCACAACTTGGCCTTGGATTTGAACAGAGGCAGTTCCAGAATGATCTCCATTTCCTTGATTTCCATCAGCCGCTTGCCCAGCGTTTGTACCTTTTACTGTAGCTCGTGTTCTTCTTTGATTCATTGTCTTGTTTAGTCCTCACAACAGTGAAGTAGATGTTATTTCCCTTTTAAGGATAAGAAAAGTGCCACAGCTGGAATCAGAAGAAGTCTGGGGGTTTCCACAGGTCTCTGCATGCATCCCTTTAAATGCTGAGGACCTGCTACTGTGTTTTGTAATCTTTGTGTGTGAACTGGCCACTTACCACAGTTATTTGCCAATCAGGGAAATCTTGTAAAAATCCATTCATCTTCACAGATGATATATCAACTTGAAACTTTGGCAGGGAGAGCGAGTTCAAGTCTTCCCCTTCCCTCTACCACACAGTCACACAGTTCAAAGCAAAGCAATAATTTCTCTTCTCTCTTTTTTTTTTTTTTTTTGGATAATTTCTACATTTGTGCCCTGCATTCTCATGATTAAGGCAAAAGTTGGAAGTCAATATTTTCCTGAATTCTAGTTCTTGCTGAGCCCCCAACTCCCTGGGAACCCTGAGGCTAGTCACTTAGCCTTTCTGGGCTTCTGCCAATCTAGTGATAAAACTGGGCAAAAAAACAGAAAGAAATCAAAGCCAGGTTTCCTCTTGTGTAAATTAAAAGGGGAAAAGAAGTACATAGAAGAAACAGGCTACATAAAATAGGTGAAATAAAGGTTTCTGATGGACTAAGGGCGGTTTATAGAGGCCAAATGCACTGTCCTGCTAGAAATAAATACTTGATTAAAAGAATCCTAGGCATTTGACTGAAATGGGCTCATTTGCTATTTTGTTTTCTAGAGTTAATGATACTTGTTCTGCATTACATTATTTTTTTCCTGTTTAAATACTAATTTAAAAAAGAAAAGAAATGAAAACAAAGGACCAAGTGTCCTTTTGCCTTGCTGGAGGGAAAGTACAATGTTAAATAGTCTCCTTTTTCCATATATCATCACATTTAAAATAGAGTTTTCTCCCTACATTAAACTAACCTACAAGTTTCAGTGGTTCAATGAATTTTCTTATTGGTCTTTGTGACTCCTTTCCCCCATTTTGCCTGATGAAAACACAAACAATGTCAAAAGCTTCAGGCTGTTATATACAAATAAGAACAACAAATAGAGACAATGCAAACTCGAATTAAATTCAGAGACTTCATTTTTTTTTTCTCTGAATACTTAACGTAGTCTCTGATTGTTGAAAACTGTAAATAATAATGATTAAAAAAAATTTGGTCCAACCCTGATGTGATTCAAATATAAGGTGTCTTGTGTCTTTTAAAGCAATACATTAAAAAATTTTCTATTTATACACGTTTAGTTATCTCTTTTCCTACCCACGAGGGAAACTGCAAAGGCAGTGATGCAATCATATAAAATGGAGATCTTTGTTTGGGTAAATCATCAGATGATTGAAAGAATGAGGAATTTTTAGCCACTGGAGATATCATTTTCTTAATTTAACTATGTAAGAATGTATACTTTTTAGTTTTGATGCATCCCTACGGATTAGTCAAATCTAATAATGATGCCAAAAGCAACCTATGCTTCATGCCCTGTCTGTTGCTAAATATAAAGCCAGATAATTCAGAGAAAACATTTTCATTAGGCACCTATGTTTGTTCCTACTGCTGTCATTGCAAATGAAAAAGCGAGATGTAATGATAATTTTTAAATGTAAAATATTTTAAAGTTTTAAGGTTTAAATTTTAAAAAATCATAAGTTTTGAAAGCATTTTATTTAAAATAAAAACACTATAGTTCTAATATTGTTAGAAGAAGAAAAACTTGGATGGAATTTTGAGTCCTGGGGAGCGCTCATGTGAACTTCCTTCATTTGGGGGTCAGGACTGAAATAGACATTTTCAGTTTCCTGCATTAACTTAAAACACTTGTTTAAGTAGTTGGATATGTCAAAGGAGAAGAAAATTCTAACCACTGAGGGGATTTACTTTCTGTCATTCCCTTTATTTCAATGTTAGATGATTTCTACAGCTATAAAAGGGGAATAATAACAATAATATTTAAAAATAGCACCAATGTTGACATTAAAAAGGGTCAATTGGCCACTCCATGGTCACTCTCAGTCACGTCTACCACTGCCCCACTATTCACTGTGGATAATTGCTCTCCCAGAGTAGCTTTGCCTATATATTTTTTTCAAGTTGCCATTCCTAAACCACACAGTGATAAAAATATTAAAATAATTAGGATACGACAAAAGCATTGCCATAAAGACTAAGCATTGGTATTAGGACTAAGAAATGAAAAAGGAGCTTAGTGGAGGCCAATCTTGAACAGCAAGGATGGACTAAATGGGGTGATCTAAGGACTAAAACAAAGTGATACAATAAAGATTTATTCAGGAGTTATACCTGAAGTTATATCTGAAGCAGGAGTTTATACCTGCTTCAGAAATCCCGAGGTATTCCGGCTTTGTTACTGCAGGGTTTGAGCCTCTGAAGAAAGAGTCCTCCTCTCCCCACCCCTCCCTTGTTTTTGCAGGATCCTTCAGTATCCATGTGAGATGCTAGAAGCCCCCTTCTGGCTTTTCTAGTAAGATATGGCCAATCGTTCTTTCAACAAATACTTACTGAGTGTGTATTAATGTCAGTGCTATGAAGGCAATGTGCTCTTGGTGCTGGGGAGATACGGAAAGGCAAAAGAAAGTGCCCCCTGCCTGCAAGGAGCTGAGAATCTTAGGGATATAGAGCTTAATCAGATAAATCTTCGTAAACTGATAACTGCTTTGGAAGGGGCTATGAGAATGTGTAACCAGGGAGAGTGATCGAGGCTAAGAGGACAGTGGAAGCTTCCTGAAGGGAATGAACTTTGAATTGAGAACAAGAACAAAGTCTGTTTCTGAAATTGTATTAAACCTATATTAGTGTTCATAGGATGTTATTAGAAAAAGTTAGGAGTAAATGGAAAAAAATTACACGACATCGGGGGTCTGTGTATGTGAGAATGTTTTGAAAGGACAGCGGGTTGATAACAGGGTACGACTGAATTTCTGAAATCAGCAGGTTAAGACTTTAGTCAAAGTTTAACAAAAACTCATGGGCAAGTTCCCAAGCTTCAATTTCTTCATCATTAATGTAATTTCATCTACCTTGAAAAAAGTCATTTTGTGATTAAACTAAAAAATGTATATAAAGTACCTATCACAGTGACCAGCAGCTACTCATTTTTTAACTTAAATTATTTTCAAGGGTGAATTAAATGTACAAGCAACAGCCCACGTGGCGACTCATATAACTAGACTCATGTTAAATTTATCGTCCAGATCAGGACACTTTTGAGCATGAAAGCGACAGGATGAGACAGGTAAACGAAAAAGTATGTTCACCTTGTCTATACTTTACTGCCTGGCAGAGATGATGTGGAAAAGCAATTAGCAAAAACTCCACTCAGCACACACAAGACATAGCCAACTTCCTCAAAACCATGCTTCAAAGTACGGCCGGACAGAACTCTGCCTGGAGTATTCTGATATAATACAACTCTGATAACATGGATCATTTTAAAGTATATGAATATCAGAAGAGGACTCTCTCATGGCTATTACCATTTTCCTTTTATTACAAAAACAATACCTGCACAAAGTAAAAAACTTTCAACATTACAGAAGGGTATACAACAAAAGGTAAAAATCTCCCACATCTTCCCAGGTTCCACTGCTATTTCTTGAATATCCATCCAAGGATGTGTGTGTGTGTGTGTGTGTCTATTTATATATATGTCGTTAATGCCGCATGTGAAATAATGCAGCTTATCTCTTTTGAGATATAAGCATATTTAGATTGAATAGTTAACGCCGCGGGCATATAACTTTCTCCAAAGGTGAATTAACAAAGGCTTTCCTATTTTACGACCAGTGATTGCACCAGAAAGCTGGCAGCTTTCCTTTTCAGAAGCTGGGGACCTTGGCCACCAGTGGCGGGTGTCCCTGTGCAGCCCGGTTCCCTGGCCCTGGGCAGCTCCTTTCACTTCCTTTCTCACCACTGACAGCAAAGGAGTTTGATTTCACTCCCCTGACCGTGGGGTTCTGCTTGTGTGGTTTAAAGTCACAGCAACTTTGTCTAGATGAACCCAGTTCCCCCGCACCTGCGTGGACTCCAGCCCCTCTCAGCCACATGCAGACACATCAGGCAATTCAGATTCATCCCAGAGACCAGGAGGGAGACTCCAAGCTCGCTCGTGTTCACGCACCAGTCACAAATGATTTCTTTCTCTCTCCGCTCCCTTTTCTCCTTCCAAATGCAAAGCATGTACAACAGCTGTGAATGTGAGAGACAGGCCAGTGCCCCGTGCAAAGAAAAACAGTCACCAGTACTTGGAAAACATTATGGTGCCTGCCATCCTGAGCTCGTGAAACCAGGAACAGTGAATACATTTAGCCATTAACAACTTTATTTCAAAGGCAAACATATGCGCTTGCAATCTGAGCCGGTGCTCATTGAGAATTAATTGCTTGACAAGATAAATTTAAGGCAGAGCATCATTTGTGAGGGGGAAACACCGTGGAAGAAATTCACAACGGGCCGGAACGGGTAGAGTATTCTCCCACAGACCCAACAAAGGAGCCAATGATTTGTTTCCTTAAATTTTTTAATAAATGCATTGGAATTTTTAGAGTTTAAGAAGGGAAAAAATCTGGTCCTCTGTGGTGTTTCCTATGGAAAAACTACTAGATGCAAGAGAATAGTGAAACTGGGACATCTGAAGAAGCAACAGTGGCTTTTCTTGATGGTAGCTCCTCATTCTACTTATGGGGCCGTTCTTTCTTTTCTTTGCTATGTGTACCATTTCTCCTGTTCTCCTTGGGCTGAGAAGCATAGGCAGAACATTAGTATGTTCCTGGGTTTTCAAGGAAAACAGAATCAATATAAGGCAACTTGGCTACTTGGATACAAGTGGCTATTGTAATGTGACCAGTCACACTTTCTGTCCCTAGATGGATACTAGGGCACAGCCTCTTCATTCCTTGACTCAGAAATTCTGAAACGATAGGAGCTACCAGATTCAGTGAGAATCTAGGGTTTATTAAGAGGAGGTACCAAGTCTAGGTCATTTCCGCCAGATTTATTCTTTTTCTGATATTGCATGGGGCAAATATGAAAGTAAAACACCTCAGGCTCTCTCTCTTCTCTCTCTCTTCATTCTCCCTGTCTCTCTCCTTGCCTCTCTCTCTCTCATAACCCTAAGATTCTCTCCTCCGAGGAGGGGCTGGACCACCCATGTTTCCTCCTCTTCCCAATCTGACCATCTTAACCACAGTCAAGTGCTGGGAGCTCTCATCTTGATATCTGAGCTATCCACAGGGATTCCCTTATTTTCAAAACGTCATTTATTACTGAGACCCCTCTGTGAGAAGACACAGACTCTCTCCTCTCTCTCTCTCTCAAGCCTTGTGAGGAGGGGTGTCACTTGGTCCTCCACAGACAGAGTTAGGGACCAGGAGGGGCGTAGTGAAGACTGCGTTACAAGCTTCCAAACAGGGGAGTTACCGCCATGCGATCCCTCTAAGCTGATGGGTATTTCTCCTGGCAACCACGGGGGCAGTTTCCCAAAGGTCTTCTTCATCCCGCTGGAAAGGCCCCCAGTCATGGGAAGGCTTACGAGCCCCTCTCACTGCACCTAAGTGGGCAGGGGGCTGAACAGGAAATAAGAAAATTCTACCATTCTTGATAGACCTAGGCTCTTCTTCATGGGGCTGACCTCTGGGGTAAAGCTCCTCAGAAATTCTGGTTTAGGGATTCCCTTCAGCCTCAAACATTCCTTAAATCTCAAGGCTACTATTATTCTGGCCATCTGTGTGCTTCTGGGAAAAAAATACTGAGTTGAAAGCTACTGAAAGGAGGTGGAGATCATTTACATTTCAAAAATCAAAGTGACCGATTTGGTATAGTTATAAGGAGTCACTGAAAACCCCATATCTTATCATGGTTTTTCTAGAAGTTTAGAAGGAATACATTCAGCCTTCCCAGTTCACTGCCTGCCTACTTAACTCCACGAAGAATGTTATCTATATATTAGAATGGGAAGCTTTTGGGAAGAGTCTAGATTTTCCAGAATTTTCTCAGAAGTGATAGCATATCAAAGACTATCTGGGAAAAAACAGGATGTTATTCTTAGGGTTTCTGTAATTCAAAAATTCAAGTTAGGTAGTTTGAAAAGATTCCTATGCCTGTAGTGTAGAGAATAGGTTGAAAAGGTAATTCTAACTTTAATAAAGGTAAGCAAGTAGTTTTATTTCTGTGATGGTAGGAAACTTGTTCTCCTTTCATCTTTTCAGGTGGAGTTTGTCCACTATGACTTTTATTGAACTCATTTACTTTGGAATCACTCATCATATTCAAAGAAATGAGAGAACATTTACATGGGGGTTTATAGATGTTTTGGTTCCTTGATAGCCAAGACCTCAAGGAAAGTGATTGGGCAGGAACTTTGAAAGAAATTTTCCTCAGCTGAACAGAAGCATAAAAGCAGGTATCAGAGATAGCTGTGGAATAACTCACTATCTATTTCACAAGATTAAATCTTTGGGGAGTTTCAATTTTATTAATGGCCTCTTTTCTGAGTCCTCGATTACTGTTAGATTTATGAATACACTTCTGAGTTTCTCAGCATGCAAACTGTACCCATATGATATCTTGGAGGGTTTTTTCCCCTCTGCTTCTGAAAGCACATTTCTTTGAATTCCACCAATTTGTAATTTGAGATGTTTGGGACAGTTTCACTTGTACCAGGAAGGGGCCTTGCTCAGCAACGAGAGGGAGTGAATGATAGTATATATATATATTTTGGCCACACTGTGTGGCTTGCAGGATTTTAGTTCCCCAACCAGGGATTGAACCCATGTCCCCTACAGTGGAAGCTCGGGAGTCGTAACCACTGGACCGCCAGGGAAGTCCTGAAATTATAATTTTAATGCTTGTCTACTTTCAAAGAATAGAATATTTTAAGGCACTCTTACAAAGTAAAGTGTTTATTTTCTAACATAACCTCAGTTCATTTTTGGTTAGGTTCACCTGTTAGCAGTCAATTCCTTATGTCCTAAGGCAAAAAGAGCTGGGGAGGAATGAGAGAGAGAGAGAGAGAGAAAGAAAACAAATGTTCGCCAGGTGGCATTTAATTAGCTTAATTAGCTTTGGTCCAGTTCCTTAAACGTTCATTTTCTATACTTCCTGCTTTCACAGTTCATATCTGATACGCAAGAATTTAGTTTTATATCATTAGCACATAGTTATTTTCCACTAGAATAAAAGAGTAATGATCAGTCATCTGGCTGTATAAAATAATATAAAGATTCCTATTTCCTTAAGCGAAAGTATTTTAAGAGTATAAAGCTTCTGTCAGAGTGGTAAGGCAGCCACATTTTTACAATATTTTTCAATTTTCCTAATGGAAATATAGACACACTCTTGCTATGTAAACTTTGGATTATTATATTTTATATACTTTGTTTCCAGAAAGAAAAAAAAAAGTAGCAATACATTAAAAATACAAGTTATCTCCTGTTGGGATTTTCTCCCTGAGACACTATAGGAAGCATTGAAAATCTTGCCAGGTTACTTCTCATGAGACTCTCAGCCCATTTGTTGAGTACTTTTGTTCTGAAGAATGTTTTACTCAAGTATTCAAACTATGGGAACTGCTAAATCAAATCTCTAAAACTGACAGAACTTTTTAAGTAGAAAAATGCTTGTAAATTTGTTAAGTTTCATAGTTATTGGAATGATGGTTTATCTATGGTTTTCAAACTCTTGCAGCATCTCTAAGATGAACTATCATAAGATAAACTCTGCTAAAGCTATAAACACGCTTGCATCTTATAGGAGCCAATATGTGCTATAAACGCATATCACGGTGGTTAAATACATATGTATATTCTCCTTTTCTTCTTTTTTCTTCAAAAGGAAAAGGAAGATAATAATATGTATAACAAGAAACTGAAATTATTAGTTGTCTGTGATGTCATAAATCTAGTAAAAGTATTATATGATATAAAGGATAGAACAAAAAAATTTGTAAGTTATGTCCAATAAAAATAGAGATTGGTTTTTAAACAGATATGTTTCATTTTATTATTTTAATTACTATTCAAGAATATATAGTTCTGTTCAATGAGGATCAATAACAAAAATTTTCCAAAAATAAAATAATTTCAAAACTCAATAGCATTTAATGAACGTCTACTATGTGCTGTTCACTGGCTCGGCAATGGTTTATCCAGTCAGTGTAACACAGTTCCTCTCCAGTTCCCTCCCTTTCTGCTTTCTTACCTCTAGCTTTCTTGAATTCCGAGGCCACTAAGAAAATGCACCACTCAGATATGCTTTTGTGGTGAACATAACCAACCAGCACCAACTACTGCCCATCTCTACCCACTACTTCCTTTGGGCGTAAGCCCATAAATCCCAAGGACGCCCTCAGCCAGCAAAACAGGGATGATGATGTAGGGAAGTCCTAAAGGACACAGGACTCTTCAGCTCAGTTTTGGCTCAAATTCCCCCACCAGCGAGGCCATCGGGGGTGCACTGCAAAGTAAGGCCCTTCTTCCCCAGCGTTCCGCTTCACAGGGACAGGAGGCTCTTCCTCTTTGACCTTCATGGGCTCTCTCTCCTTCCATCACAGGTGTCCCCCCTTCCTCCAGTGAATCTCTTGCACACCTCATCCTGTCTCCTGTCTCAGAGGTGTGTTTCAGGAAGGATGCCAACGGACACCAACCCTTTTTGGCGTCTGCCCTTGGGGCCAGGCTACCCTTCTCTGCCACTGCCTACCAGAAGCTTCCTTCTGATTATTTCTTACCCTCTTTCTGTTTCCTAAGCCCTCCTTCTCTGTATGCACCACCCAAGGCTACCATGTCTCTCTTTCTTATTTAGGTTTGTCACTGTTTTGTTTCCTGATATATCCTGAAGGCTTAAAACCGTGGCTGACACATAGTAGGTCCTCAATAAGTATTTACTGAATAAATGAATGTTAGTTCTGAGAAAGAATAAACAGTTCTGGAATCTGCTGCTTTTCTGATCATGTAGCTGCAAGCTGACCCACTGTTCCTGACATCTAGTGGCAGGATGGAAAATTATCCTGAGACCAGAAGTAATTTCATTGGCTGGCTCAAGTCCAAACCGTAGAAAATGTCAGAAGGCCTACTCTTCGGGGCATATAACGTTTTATAGGGTTAGTATACTTTATTTATTTATTTATTTTATTTTATTTTTTTTGCGGTACGCGGGCCTCTCACCGCTGTGGCCTCTCCCGTTGCGGAGCACAGGCTCGGGGCACGAACCCGTGTCCCCTGCTTCGGCAGGCGGACTCCCAACCACTGCACCACCAGGGAAGCCCCAAGGGTTAGCATACTTTTTAGATGCTTAACAGGTTATGTATTTATCAGTGAAAACTCCAGTCAATTCTAGCATGGACAGTCAGTTCTCACTGGATAGAAACCCAGTGAGAAAAGTGTAACCAGCCCCAGCTGGGTAAAGGAGTTAGACAGCAAGCTGAATCTATACCATCATAGAGATTCTCCAATCCTGACATCCTATTCCATCTACCTATGGCAAAAGAAATGGACACATGAAATCATACAACAATTTCAACAAGTTACAGTGTAGCAGCCACAGAACTTGGAATATGGATGAGTTAGGTTTTAATTCCGGGATTCCCAGTGGCCAAATGATGCACTAGAACTCCAAAAGGAGCTTTTGCACAAGGACCTGGTGAACCATACCCCACCATGCTCTTCCGTTGGAGGACCAGATAGTGAAACGAGAAAAAAAACAGGCAGCAGGGAAGACTCATTTTTATCACTTTTCTTCCTGCATTCGACAAATATATTTAAGTGGCACCAATGTGTTCCAGGCACTGTTCCAGGCTCTTGGGATACATCAAGGAACAGAAGACAACAATTCCTGCCCTTGGGGAGTGAATCTCTCCCTCTCCTCATCCTCCAAAAGGGCTACAACTCTCCAGATGCCCTAGCATGACAAGGATATGCTGTGTAACAGGGGACAAAGCCTGCTCTTAACAATGGTAAGATCTGTAGTAGCTTGGAAAGGAGCAGGGAACTGGGGTCTGTTTTCCTCTAAAGGACACTTCACTAAGCCAGCCACTCCCAAAGACTGAATAAAGTATCAGATTCTCATGAGGGCTGTATTGCCTGAGAAATAGGTCAGAAAATGAAAGTTCATTTTCTGGAGGAAATGTCAGTTTCCTCCAGAAAGCATCTAGTTTACACCTAGAAGATTCCACAACTCGTGTATATCTTGAACTAAATCTAGCCCCCACTTCTCAACCACTACCACCACGAGTTAATCAAATAAAACATTCACCACACATCCAAAGTATAGGACATTTCCTCTGGAGGAAATGTCCCAAAGTGCCAGGATTCCCTGTGGAGTTGGGTGGGAATGCGGAGAATCACACTGGCCCTGAGATGATGACAAGACGAGGTGCGAGAATGTTCAGAGCCCCAGATGGAAAAAAATAAAAAAAGTGAAACAAGTGTTAGGCACAAATGACCACCCTTAACGTCTTCTTGTGGATAAAACATATGCCTGGAAACCTACTGATTGTAAAAAAGGATGCGAAAGATGGTAGATGTTTATAATTCCTGTACTCAAATTTTAAGACACTCTATGAATTTCTTAGTTTCTAATATGGTGTATATATATTTCTTCCTTTTCATTTCTTGGAGAATACATATCTCCATATGAAGCTGGCTGAATGAGCCATGGGCTTTGTCGACAGACAGATGTAGATATAAACTCAACCACGGTAGAATTTCATGACCCTGGACAAGCTATTTTGCCTTTCTGTTCCTCAGCCTCCTTATCTATAAAATAAGTAATAATAGTACCTACCTAAATTCAGTATTATATATGGAAATGCCTGGTATATAACAGAACCCCAAACACGTTAATTTCCTTTTATTCTGTGGGCTGCCATCAACTTCTAGCTCACAAAAATCCGCGTACTATGATTTTGCTGCTATTCTCAATCTTAACTAAAGAGGTACAGTTAGAAAAATGTAGGATGTCTCATCGACTTACTATTTGTTTCGCATCAGACCAGAATTTTCTGTTTCAGATCACTTGCACTGTTCAGGAAAATGTGTATGGCTCATTCACAAGGTTATCCATTCCACGGTGGCTGCCTCACGTGGTGATTAACTAACTTACATTGGTGTCAATCAGCCTCTTCCTTTTTGCTGCAAGTATCAAAGTTGACAAAGTTTCTACACTTGCAAGAGACACCTAACAGAACACGTGTCAGTATAGTTTTGAAAAGTTGTTCTATAAACTGTAAAACGAATCTTTAGAATGTACTAAGGGCACAAAGCTTTTAGTAAAGTGATTTTGACCACTGATTTTTAAAGGCGATAAAATAAAGCTGCCCTTTTAGGTACACTCCACCCTGCCCACAGGGTCTGACAGTGCCTTAGCTGAAAATCACTGGACATGAAGCCCCTCTTACTGATCAAGTATGGTGTCTGAAGTGGGATCTTTTGCAATAACTCTCCACATCCCAACTCTCTGCTCCCCAGACCCAGATTTCCTTTAAGAGTATGTTTGGGGATGCTACAAAAAGGATTTTCCATTGAGACCCTGAAAAGACAGCATCTTTACGGGCAGATTCTTGTATTGGTTGACACGGGAACAATTTTAGAGCCAGAGATGGTCTCAGGCAGCCTCACCACATTTCCCATGGACCTAGAATAAGTATGGCGGAGCAGGCTGATTCTTCCTTGGTTTTGAGAAAGGCCCCGAGATTAGCTAAGAGAGAGCTGGCCGAAACGAGGGGTCTCTCAGCCAAGAGGAGGTGGTGCTGTAATGGCTGTGGTGTGGACATGCGACGGGGCAGCCCGATGTAAAGGCAGACTTTTCAGAGAAGAATAACAGCAACTGAGAACCAGACGGGCCTGTGTAAACCACACCTGGTAGCTGTGTGGACAGTTTCCAGACGAGGACCAGATGTCCGGTCCCAATGCTGAGCTATTACGTAAGCTCACCGGCTCTTTGATGCCAATGTGGGAAGGATGGGGGAGAGGAACATCTCAAACTGATGGTGTTATAACCTGAAATTGAGTTTACCTGGCATTGACTAAATAAAAGTCTCTTCCTTCAAGTGGAATAGAAGTCCAGGATAGAGATTCAGTTTAGTAATAGAAAAAAGAGTATCTTTTTTAAACATGTTTTTAGAGTACATTGAGTTCATTGGCAAATGTGTACTTCACCTTCCCGAAATTTCTCCTGCATTCCTCCTGTCAGTATTTTCCAAACAGCGTTTTGTGAGACACTAATTCTGTGACATATTACTAGATATTCTGGAGAAAGCAACGATTTCCCTAATAAATAATTTCGGGGAAACACTGCATAATACGTTAAAGTTCTAAAAGATCTTGCAAAACGAGAACGGTTCCACTTTCCTCTCAGCTAACGTTTTCCCATATCATTTCGATACAACCTATTTTTTATTTGCCAAGCATCAATAAACATCTTTGAGGAAACTACCACTCTGTAGAAATCTTTGGCAACGCTGTTCTGCCAGTAGGAACGTACGGTTTCCATCCCTGTCTCTTCAGTTTAAACAGGGTGTTGGTAATGGATCTTTGCCTCATTTTAAATGAACTGATTCAACAAGCATTTTGTGGTCTCCTACCACGTGCCCCGCGTTAACTAGAGGATTCTGGAACTTCTCCTACCACGTGCCCCGCGTTAACTAGAGGATTCTGGAAGTTCTCCTACCACGTGCCCCGCGTTAACTAGAGGATTCTGGAACTTCTCCAGGCTTTGTTTTCCAGCTTTACTGAGATGTAATTGGCGTGTAGCGTGTGATGATCGCGTACACTCACGTGCTGCGAGCTGACCGCCACGGCCTTGCGCGCCCTCCACCAAAGCCTGCTCCCGCTGCCATCAGGCTGGGAGTGGGTGGAGGTGAGCCGCTCGGGGGGTCCCTGGGCAAGCTGTCCCAGTGGCTCCTGCGCTGGCCTCCCGCTGAAGCCGGGATTTAGCGAGTAGGATCCATTTTCCTTTGCTGACAGTCACGCAGTTCACGACTCCGAGTTCTGGGTGGGCGAGAGAGAAACGGGCCTCGCTCACACCGTCCTGCATGGCTGGGAAGCTGGCTCCCTCGCTCACTTTCCCACACAGGAGAAATCCTGGGCCCAGAAGGGCTCTCTCGGCTGTGAGCTGGGCTGCCCTGGGGGAGGGAAGATGTCGGGAAGTCAGTGTTCCTCTTACCCCCTCCGATGAGTCCAAATTTGGATTTCTTTTGACTCTAAGGGTGTGTTGGCACGTCTCTGTTGCGCTGCTGGACAAAGGCTCTGTCACGTCACCGTGCTCGTCTATCAGTGCCCGCAGAGACGCCCGGACCACGGCCAAGAGGGGCCAGGGCCGGTTCACAGGCTACCTCGGAGGCCGCAGCTGGGGCTGAGGTCCGTACGTCTCTTGTCCTGCACAGGCACAGGTGAGGCTCCTGCCAGGGCCCTTGGAGTATATGGTACTGCACCTCACAGCCCCCGCAGAGGCCCTTTTGTCCATGGCTGGTCACCAAATTGTTGTTGTTGATACGCAAAGGGATGTCGTATTTGACCATCTCGCTATTTCTAAGGATTTTTAGTGGTGTCAATAATTCCTTCTTTAAAAATGTATGATGTTCCCTTTTTCAGTACAGGTTCAAATCATGGACTCTTTGTGTGTAAGAAAATAAATCCATTTCCGACCTGGGCTGGTTCACCCCTCCTGAGGCAACCTGGTGGTTCCCTGCTCCTGGGAGGTTACCACGTCGATGCCGAGCTTAGTGTGGACACCCGATCGGCGTGGCGCACCACAGCCCAGATCTCCTGGGCTCAAGCTATCCTCCTTTCCTCGGCCCCCCGAGTAGCTGGGACTACAGGCGAGCACGGTACATACATGCAATGGAATCTTACTCAGCCATTAAAAAGAATAAAATAATGCCATTTGCAGCAACATGGATGGACGTAGAGACTGTCACACTAAGTGAAGTAAGTCAGACAGAGAAAGAGAACTATCGTATGCTATCGCTTATACGTGGAATCTAAAAAGAAATGATACAGATGAACTTATTTACGAAACAGAAACAGACTCACAGACGTAGAGGACGAACTGATGGTTACCGGGGTAAGGGTGGAGGGAAGGGACAGGGCGTCTGGGATCGACATGTACACACTGCTGTATTCAAAACGGAAAACCAGCAAGGACCTACTGTACAGCCCGGGGAACTCTGCTCACAGTTATGTGGCAGCCTGGACGGGAGGGGAGTCTGGGGGAGAATGGATACATGTATACGTATGGCTGAGTCGCTTTGCTGTGCACCTGAAACGATCACAGCATTGTTAATTGGCTATACTCCAATATAAAATAAACGCTTAAAAAAAAATTGAAAAGTATTTTAAAATGTAAAAGAAGAAGATAAATCCATTAACTGCAATCTACTTTTCAGTATAACTCTCCAGTGTGAAAGTGTCCTAGATAATGTAGAAATAGACTAACAAATATGATAATATTTAACCATAAAATATAAAAATGTTAATATATAAATTAAAATATAAAGTGTATGCAACGCAAGCACATTCCTGAAGATTTAGTTCTGCCATTTCTTTCTATAGGAAATCACCCTGATAACCGCCCTCCACCCTATGACTCTGCTGTGTGCCTTTCTCTGTGTCCCTATGATATCCTGTATACACTTCTATCATTACATTTACTGTCTTGTGCTTATTGCTTTATATACCTGTTTCCCACAGTCTAAGGTTTGCTTATTGTTGGCTAGCATTGTCTTGTCTGTTGATGTACTGCTAAGGCTCGGCATAGCACCTGGCACGTAGTAACCGTTCACTAAAATTTATTGTCTAACTATGCTTCTTTTCTGATGCCTCAGTTTAAATATGTGCATGTAACTTTGATGGATAATAGTAGATTGAAATTACTCATAGCGCCCCAGACTAATGGAGAAAAAAGTGAATCCTAGTTACCTACAATCTCCTATCCTGCAGTTTGTCCTCCAGCGAAGATCACAGACAGTTTTAGGGAGAGAGAGCCGTATGTAACTTAGGTGATCATTTGATAAATAACAAAAATTGCTCTGTAGAAAAAATGCTATCGTGTGACTAGTATAAACAGGCTGTTAGTTCCCTTGTTATAAAGTGACAGATTCACAAATAAATAAGGAAGTTGAAACATTAATTTGATATATACAGTCATGGTAATATCTGAGGATTTGGAGGTCCTTGAATAAAAGGATATAGTACTAGACGAGATGTATACTGATGAATTCTACTGATGGCTCCTTCAATGAGAGAATAGTTTGATCAAAAAGCCACAAAGGTGCCCACTGAGATACACAGACGAAAAAGTGGAGATTCGTTAATACTTCAAAGGTGAACTTGCCTAATGCTGATGACTCACACAGCAGGAAACTCTGGCTTATGTAAAGGATGCCTTCGTTAAGGGTACAAAAATATTCTGCACATTATGGGAGGTCAGAGCTGGTGATTGGCTGGGGCTGCCTATGAGCTCTTTCATTAACATTCTACACCTTCATACCAGAGAATCAACCCGACCATTGAGAAGGACAGAATGAAGAAGGATGGCATTTTCATTAAGACTCCTATTCATGCAAGATACTGGGTGATAAATTACATATATAATATATATTATAATATGATTATAATATATATCATTATATACTATAAATCATAATTATAATATATAATTATATGTATATATATATACTTTATTTAATGAAAAACTTGTAAATACACAGTGTCAGTCTCTTTTGATACTTGAGTCCACTAGACATGTGTATATCACATGGCATTTAAAATCTTGGGTCCTGAAATTTCATGTACCTGCATTTCCATCTGCTACTTGGTCAATAGCTCTGTGACTTTAGGAAAGTCCCCCCAACCTCTTTCTATGCCTTGTTACCCTCACCCTTTAAATAGGGAAAAAATAATGCCCACTTTGTAAGTTAGCAGGGACTTTAGTAACTCCTGAATATGTGTTACTAATACTATAATGAATGCCTCAATCTATCCTGAACTATTTACAATATTTTATCTATATTGTAAAGTTATAATACAGTATACAAAAATTATGTGGTTCCAATGCCTATTAGAAAATATCAATGGGATAGAATAGAAACTACAGGAAGTAAATAGATATTGTTGGTCTCATTTTTTTTCCGGTTTTACTGAGACATAATTGATATATAATATAACATTGTATTAGTGTTAGGTATAAAACATAATGATTTGATATAGGTATATATTGCAAAATGACTACCACAATAGGGTTAGTTAAAACATTCATCGCCTCAATTTTTTTTTGCCAGTGATGAAAACTTTCAAGATCTACTCCCTTAGTGACTTTCAAATATACACTACAGTATTGTTAGCTATAGTCACCATGCTGTACTGTTGGTCTCATTTTATAGTTGAGCATGCTAGACATGAAATATATCACATGGTGTTTAAGAGCTTGGGTCTTGTTTTGAATATAACAAATATGGCATTTTAAACAGTGAGAAAATTTGGGGTTATTCAGTGATACTGGAAAATTGGTTTAAGCGTTGAATAAAAATGCATTTATGGTCTCTCTCAAACGCTAGGCTAAAATAAATTCAAGATGGTGAGACCAACAGTTGACTCTCAGTTCTACATTCCCCTAACTTTCCCTTTGCCAAGGTAAAGACTATATTTCCAAGTGCCATTGGTCGAATTATGAACCCCCAGGTTTATATGTGAAGCCCTAACCTCAGTGCCTTGGAATGCGACCTTATTTGGAAATAAGATCACTGAAGATACACTTAGTTAAAATGGAGTGATTAGGGTGGGTCCTAATTCCCTATGACTGGTGTCCTTATACAAAGGGGAAGTCTGGGCACAGAGACACGCACACGGGGCGAACACCGGGTAATGATGCAGGTCGAGGTCAGGTTGACGCTCCTACAAGCCAAGGAACAGGAATGCCAACGATGACTGCCAGCAAACCACCAGAAGTTAGAGGAGAGCCTGGGAACAGGTCCTTCCTCAAGCCTCAGATGCAAACCATCTCTGCCAACACCGTGATCTCAGACTTCAAGACTCCAGCCCTGTGAGACAACGCATTGCTGCTGTCTAAGTCACCCAGTTTGTGGTACTTTGTTCTGGCAGCCCTAGCAAACTAAGACACCCAGTTTCCATTGCAGATGTGGCCGTGCAAAGAAGTCCCAGACATACTGGCACGAGTAAAATATTATGCGAACCTCCTGGATGTTTTTTTTAAAAAGAAGGAGCAAGAGAAAAAGAAGAAGAAGAAGAAGAGGAAGAAGAAAAAGAAGACACTTGTTCTCTGCTCTCCCTGTCTCCTTTGCACAGATTGGAAAAGTAACTGTTTTTCTGGTGACCCAGCTTTGATTCTGTGGGTGAGGGAGAGAAAAGTTGAAATGGAGAAGCAACTTGATGGACAAAGGTCCCTAGAAGACTGCATATACCAAATTGCTTACCTGTGTGGGACCACTGGTCTACATCTAGAACATTATGTGAGAAAGAATTAGTTTCTCTCACTTTTGAGAGTGCTTGTTGTATCCTACCCCCTTGCTAATACAGTGGATTAAAAAAAGATAAATGTGAAAAATGAAATTAAAAGTTAGGATTTATCTGACTATATGTATATGTAACTTCAAAGCTAAAAACTTTATGGGTAGGAAGACCTTTTAAACATAAAAACAAAGTAAAAAATCAAAAGAGGCAAAGAAATTTGTCTCCAAAGAAATTTTAAAATTCTATGCATCAAAACAAAGAACTAATTAAGTAACACGAAACTGGCAAAAATATCTTAAATGTATGATAGACAAATGTTTGTGTAAAAACAACATATAAAACTCTTAACAACAAAAAAAGCGAATCAACATCACAAAAGTTAAAACCCCATATCAAGTAGGCAAAGTGAAAAGACGAAAGCAAGCTATCCACAATTAGAAGAGATTCAGGGAACTCTTCTGTCGCACTGGTAGTAAGAGTGTAAATTGCTGTCGTCTCCTTAGGTGGTTACTTGACAACATGCGTCGAAAAGCTGGGCCATGTCGTTCACACTCTTGGGACCAGAAACTCCGCTTTTAATCTTAAAGAGTTTACCCGAGAGCAAAAAAAGATACATATTCACAGCAGTGTTACCAATGACAGCAAAAATCAGAAATAAAAAGTCCAGTGGTAGGTTTTAAAGTTGGTTATGTGCAAAATGCCTGAGGGAATTACAGCTCATTTCTAGGATGCAAAATTCCTGTTGTTAAATTTATCTACACGTGTGTATGTATATATATATATTACAGAGAAATATAATGCCATAGAGAGTGTGTATGACATTCTACTAGGTGAAGCAGTAATTTGTTAAGAAAAAATTATGAAAGTTTAATACTGATTTTCTCTGTTGCTGACATTATTAACTACCCTTAACATTTTTTTTTTGCTTTTGACTTTCATATGTTCAAATTATATAATCAGAAAAGAAAAATCTCACTGCTCACCCAAAAAACTGCTACAGCCACCCAATTTCAATATGAACATCACACCCACAAAAGTCTTTTGATGTACCCAGGATGCAGCCCAAATCCCCTTTGAACTGTACACTTACAAATTGCATAAAATACATATTAAATTTTTTTTTACATGAAGGAATAACATTATTAAGTTATAGGAAGACACAGTCTGCCTCCTCCCTCCCTTGTTATTTCATTCTGAGCCTGCAAACCACGCCCCGCTTGTCCTGACATCTGTGTGGATGCTACCGAGGAGAGCAGCCAGGGTGGAAAAGGCACTGCCTTCCCCAGGGGCTCCTATATCAGGGGACCCACCCTCTGTGAAACGGACCTTCATGCAATAGAATATTATGCAGCTGTTACCAAAGTGAGGCGGACCTACTGTGCTGCTCCTATGTGAAAGCTCCAACCTCTGTCACAAAACACCACTAAAAAGGTCAACCATAATATGTTCCCTAGTTTCCATCTGTATGAAAAGGTGTGTGTGGCAGACACACACTCACATATGAACTTGAATATGGAGAGCACCTCTGGGAAGGCGGATTGGAGGCTGGCACATGGATGAAGAAGCTGTCTGCTTTCACTGCACACCCTTCCATAGCGTTTGAATCGCCTCCATGTGTACACGTAACTTTAAAACCAAAACCTAAACAAAACAAAGCAAACAACTAGCCAATCCCGGTTCCAACAGAAATAGAAAATATACCATTACCTTTAAAAATGAGGTTTACAACATTTTAAAAATATATTCATGTTTTTAAGATTCAAAATCTTCAAGTTCATTAAACTAGAGGACATAATATTTGTCCATTCCTTCTTTCGGCAGGAAGGAAGCGTGTGGTTATTAAACACCTTCTGTGTGTGACACGGGCTCCCTGTCTACAAGAAGCTTGTGGTCCAGTGGGAGAGATGGGTATGTAAATAAATATTTCATGTATAAAGTTACTTTAAAAACAACAGGGGATTATATTAGGGAGAATGTAGGCACAGAGGAGATAGTGAACAACACTGTACTGTTATGAGCGTTATTCACTAACTCTAACAAGAGTTAGAGAGAGCTTAACCAAGAGTTGACAACGCTACATCTTGAAGATGCAGTAGAAGGTTGGCTGGAAGATTATTGAGAATGGGGCTCCCAGGTGGAGGTACAGCAGGTGCAGATGCACCAAAGCAGGAAACAGAATGGACCAGGCATGAAGCTGCTGTTTAAGAATCAATTCCATGATAGTCAAATATTAAATATACTAATGATACCTAACATTTATCAAACACTTAGTATATGTATATGCCAGGCACTGTTCTAAATGTTTTACATGGTACTACCTCATTTCATCTTCACAATAATGAAGGATGCTTATTATCAGAATTCTTTGAGTGATGAAACAGAGACTGCAAGAGCTTTAATCAGATCACCCAGAGTCACAAAAATAGTCATTGGTAGAGCTGGGATTTGAACCTAGGTTTTTCTGAGTCTAGAGACACTATTAATCACTACTCCATCTTGTCACCTGTGTAAAATCTCATAGAAAAATACAAGCCACTATATGCTATTTTGTCTGTGTGTGTGTGTGTGCACTTTTTATTGAACTATTTAAGAAAGTAACGTTTTTCCTGCTCTCAAGATTTAATCATTGAATATTTAGTAGATTATCAGAAAGAATCAGAAGAAACACATTTTAAATCCTTATGTTTTTCCCTTCATCATTAGTGAAAAATTACTTCAATTACTCTTTAGGAAGCACTTTGTTTATCTATACTCACAGGAATTGTAGATTACTTCTTTAATTTGAAAAGCTAATCCAAAATTAAAGTACAACCTTCACTTCCATCCTCTGAAATATCAATCAATAAAGGGAAACAAAGGTTGTGTGGTCCAGTGTGCCATCTACCAGAAAGTTCTAGTAGTCTGCACTTCAACAGATTTACAGTTAAATAATAAATAAATTAAAAAATTAAAAGTAAAGTAATAATCAATTTACAGTAAAATAATAATCAAGATTCATAATTATATCCCTAAGGCTTTGTAGGTTCCTCAAATGCTTTTGAATTATCAACTATTAAGCCATGATTAGACTATTTTTTCACAAATTGGATTTCATTGTATTTTAATTCCTTAAAAATTGTCCATGTAGGCAAGGTATCTGGTAACCATAAAATCTGATTAACCCAAATATCTTCTGCCTGACCCACAGCATACTGCAGTTTGCTGTATAGATCTGCTCTCTTATGCATTTGGAGAATTGCCAGGTGTTTCCATGTTCTTTGCAGAACACTGACTATTGATAAATGTTATATCCTCACAACACAGGCGTCCCTGCCACACAAATGATCTGGAGGGGCCCTCCCAGCCTACCTATTATACCCTAAATGCATCCATTTAGACTGACAGAGAACTGTCTGCTTGGATTATACAATGGTTTATGAAAGAAAGTTTTCATAAGTGCTTGGCTAATAGTTTATAATCCTGTATTGACTCATTCATATACTAATTTATTACCCATGTCATGATCCAAATTTATATCTTTGAGAGCTGTGGACCAACTGTTTATTCACGTTCCGGAATCACATCGGTGGTGGGGTTTACAAGCCTCTTGGAATTGATTGTTGAACTCAGTTGTGGAATGATCAGTCCTTTGACAGGACATCATACTTTGTAAGTTCACATCTATATTTTTGTCCACAAGATCGAGTGTGTTGACAAATTTTTGGCATAGAACTTCTATATTCTGTGTCAAGTGAGACTCCTGTCTGATGCTTTTACAAAGTCCTTGTGAAATTGATCTCCCATAGAGATTTTCTCATACACTCTTTCAATACCTGAACTTTCACCATAGTACTTTGGCATCAAAAATCAAATCCCTTCAAAGTCTCTGGAGAGTCACTCTCCCAACTGCTTTGGAAACCATGAAAGAGAACAAATTCACAGACTTGTCTGAAGAACAGTACTGGTGGCCTTAGCAATCACTGAAGGAATATACAAACCACCAGCTTCAACAGACTGAAAGTTCCTTTGCTCTCTTATATCTTTACTTCTGCAGATCCAGTGAGAATCTTTGCCTTAATTTTAGTTTCAAAATTTTAACTTTAATATTTAGAGAGGTGTGTATTTTGCCTATCACATCCGATTTTTATGGAGTAACTTCAAAATTTTTTAATTGCTTTTAAAAATTTAATATATTTTCAGCATGTAGTTGTTCATATATTTAAGTTCAATCTGATACATAAAAGCCAAAAAGGGGGCTATTTACTTTTTTGTTTTTTTACATCTTTATTGGAGTATAATTGCTTTACAGTGGTGTGTTAACTTCTGCTGTATAACAAAGTGAATCAGCTATACATATACATATGTCCCCATATCCCCTCCCTCTTGCGTCTCCCTCCCACCCTCCCTATCCCACCCCTCTAGGTGGTCACAGAGCACCGAGCTGATCTCCCTGTGCTATGCGGCTGCTTCCCACTAGCTATCTATTTTACGTTTGGTAGTGTATATATGTCCACGCCACTCTCTCACTTCGTCCCAGCTTACCCTTCCCCCTCCTCGTGTCCTCAAGTCCATTCTCTACGTCTGCCTCTTTATTCCTGTCCTGCCACTAGGTTCTTCGATACGATTATTATTATTATTATTTTTTAGATACCATATATATGCATTAGCATACGGTATTTATTTTTCTCTTTCTGACTTACTTCACTCTGTATGACAGTCTCTAGGTCCATCCATTTCACTACAAATAACTCAGTTTCATTTCTTTTGATGGCTGAGTAATATTCCATTG
>NC_041233.1:119935240-119995491 GCF_002837175.3 Physeter macrocephalus | reverse complement strand
GTAGTTTTTTAAGGAACCACCATACTGTTCTCCATAATGGCTGTACCAATTTACATTCCCACCAACAGTGCAAGAGGGTTCCCTTTTCTCCACACCCTCTCCAGCATTTATTGTTTCTAGATTTTTTGATAATGGCCATTCTGACCGGTGTGAGGCGATACCTCATTGTGGTTTTGATTTGCATTTCTCTAATGATTAGTGATTTTGAGCATCTTTTCATGTGCCTCTTGGCCATCTGTATGTCTTCTTTGGTGAAATGTCTATTTAGGCCTTCCACCCATTTTTTAATTGGATTGTTTGTTTTCAATCTGATGGCATGTATAACACAATATCAAACAAGGAATTGGTCTTAGGTGACTATACAAGGATTATAGCCGTCACCTTCTAAATACTGACTTTTTGGCCCATTGACCTTGTTTTTTGAACGCACAGTAAAGAAAATAATAGTGATTCAAAGAGTAACTCCTCCTCATTCTTATTTATTCATTAAGCAAATAACACTAGGTGCCTATTATGTTCTATGTAAGACATGACACAATTTTTTCCCAATATTATTCTTTTGGCCACGTATATTTTAAATTTCCACCAAGAGCGATAATGGGGAAAGAGTCCAGAATGTGGAATTTTTAAAAATAGAGATACATCTATGACTAAATTACAGTAATGAGAATTTTCATATCAAGGCTGTAGGGGAAAGAGGTAATATTATATGAAATCAAAGAGTTTTGGAGAGCTTTAATAGGGTAAGAAAGGTTACATTTTCTCATTACACTGAATTTGGTATAGTATGCACTTGAGATGTTGCAAGTTATAAAGTCTCAACTTAAAATTGAAGACAATGCACAATGTCGAAGAAGAACAAATGAAAACTGTTATGAAGTCTCATGGTAATGACCCATTGAGAAAAGAGTAACGTATTAATTTTATCAAAAGTGCATCAGCACTTCAGGATGAATAATCCATGAGAGTAAAGTGAAGAACTGAGGTGGGGTTAGAAAAATAAAGTGAGCAGCGGATGTGTTCACAGCGGCTATCTTTATATGCTGAGTAGTGCCTTTACTAGGGATACATGTGAAAAATCAGTTGTGATAAGAAAGCATCCAGAGTATACAACCAAAAAAAAATGATATGAGTCTTGAAACAATAAAAAGAGGTTGGATTCTTAACATCTACTTTCTTAACTCACTGTTAGAACAGCAATTAGGTGTATGGCAATGTTAATCAAAGTTTATAAATTGTCTCCAATAAAGATGTTTAAAAAAAAGTTTATAAATTGTGAAATCTTCATAAAATTATGTTGTAAAATTGATATATTAAACGTTATTCAATTTGGAAAAAAACCCACAAATTAGAATCTACTGAACACCCAATTAGTAAGTCATCAGGCGTGAAATTCCACTTCAATTCCATACATCAGCCTCTTACAATATAAAAAAATTCTCTCAGGTAGTGAAGATATATGGAAGGATAAAGTACATGGAAAATTCTACAATTTTGAGGAAGAAAATAAAAATAAGTGTCTAAAATATTCTTTAGTTATCATCAGTTAAGCTATCGCAATGTGAATCACAGGCCTACAGACTTAGAGCCTAAATCATCCCTCAAGTAACAGTAAACGCGTGAAAATCTGAATACTTTTTGAACTTGTTAGTGAGTAGACCTTAAGGTCTCTAAGGCATGGCTGGCACTGGCTGGTTAATTATTCACCAAAGTCCATCGTCTTTCTGCCAGCCTCACTGCCAAACGACATTACCCATTTTTCCTTGGAGTGAAGTGCGTGCTTATAACTGAATCCTGGCCAGTAGTATGTGGGTGAAAGTGATGTATGCCAATTCCTGATGTCTTCCATCCTGCCCCTCCAACTTCTTTCTTTTCATTCAACATCTGGTCAAGTGCGTAGGACACAGGGGAGAATTCCAAAGACACAGGAGACGGTGAGGGGACAGACACAGGGCGCAAGTGTCCATTAACGCATGGAACGGAGAGGGAATTGATTTGCATTGGACCTGAACTTGAAGTAACCTTTGTTACGTTTAGCCATTGAAGTTGTCGGAGCTCTAGGTGGGCTGCCCCTAAAAGTGCCACAATGGCATATTGATGATCCGGAATTAAAGTTACTTACGATATGGCCCAACAGAGGGCCATTCTGAGCCTCCCTTCTGTCCCTTGCTGAAAGCAGGAAATAAATCTTTCTCGAGTGAAAGGTGCACTTCCTGCATCTGGAAGTAGAAGGACACCCTTATCACCAGAGGGGGTGAGTTCAGGCTGAGAGGCCTATATAAACAAACCTTGTGACTTCTTTAATTTACTACCCCAAGCCCGGACTCTGTTTAGATTCTTCACTAATCGAGCATCCAAAATCTAAGCTTCTTGGTCCTGTCAGTTCCTTACAAATTTACCGTTTCTTTGTCTACAGAGTAAAAAAGCTCCCTACTTTGGCCACTTCTTAGGCCCCATTTCTATGTGACCTCCAAGTGTGCAAATCAAAATTTGTTTCTTTTTCTCCTGTTACTCTGTCTTGTGTCAATTTTATTATTAGTCCAGCCACAAGAATTCAAGAGGGAGAGGTGGGAAATTTCCTTTTCCCAGACAAGATGTTAGGGATGTTTGTAACAAAGTTGGGTTACCGCAGTGAATACACAAGGAAAAGCTCAGGTTGGAAATAGAAGTCACCGACTTTATGAAACTGTAAATAAGTTAACTCAAAATGAATAATTTTGTTTTATTAATTAAACATGGTTGCTTGTTGGGTTGTTTAAATTTGATTCCAAATTTCTATATACTGATCATACCTTAAATAAAACAATCACAGGTATTAAGACAGCTGAAGCAGAATCTTAAGAAGAGCAGTTTTCTGTCCACTTAGAATGAGAAGCAACTGATTTTTAGCGGCAAAGATAATATATTCTAGAATGAGACAGAACACGATTCGTATCTCAGCTCAAGCAGTCACCAGCTACGTGACCTTCGTCCAGTTTCTGAAACTCCACAGCTCTTAATTTCCTCATCTGTAAAGTGAGTAAAATAATGGCACCGACTTCATGGTTCTGAGGATTAAATGTGGCAATGCATTTAAGGTACTTGGTCTGCATAGAAATCACTCTAAATAGAAATCACATAGAAATCACTCTAAAAGTGTTAGCACTTATTACTGTTATTACTAATAAAAGCTAATGTGCTAGAAAAGGTTCATACTTTAAAAAACATTTTACCATGTAAAGTGATAAAAATATTACTAGTTAAATTCTGTCTTAGCCGTTTTAAGTGATGACATTTAATCTAGCTAAGGTAAACAACAAATGTAGTGATGATTCAAATAAACAGATTTTATAACAGATAACAATACAAGGGTATAAAGCCCTCAGAGCTAGATTGCCTACATAGGCCTTTTCTTCTTAAAGACCACTTGCATCCATACAGGCTAATACCTCAAAGCGACTATGCAACACGTTAACGTCCATAAGAACGTTTTCCATTAAAAATAATCTGAGGGGCTTCCCTGGTGGCGCAGTGGTTGCGCGTCCGCCTGCCGATGCCGGGGACGCGGGTTCGAGCCCCGGTCCGGGAGGATCCCGCGTGCCGCGGAGCGGCTGGGCCCGTGAGCCGTGGCCGCTGAGCCTGCGCGTCCGGAGCCTGCGCTCCGCAACGGGAGAGGCCGCGACAGCGAGAGGCCCGCGTACCACAAAAAAAAAAAAAAAAAATCTGAGATGCATTATTGTACATCAAGCACTCTCCTATTGAGACATTGCTTTTCAATACATTTCAGAAGGGTAGGTTAGTCGAGGAATGAAATATTCCCTGAGAGAAATGGAAAACAGACAATGGAAATGGGCACAATGTCTGGTTTGGTACTACAGTCATAAAATAATAATTTTTCTTAATTTTAGGGAAAATATATCTTAGGTTCAGGATGGACTAGATTGTCCTGAATCTCCTCAGTTTATGCTCTCTTCACAAATAACAACTTATAATTATTTTCTGCCTCATCAAATTATTTATTTATGTTTGTTTTTGAAGCAGAGTTGATTTACAATATTGTGGTAGTTTCAGATGTACAGCACAGTGATCGCTTTATATATATGTATATGTGTATATGTATATATATATATATATATATATATATATATATATAATTTTTCAGATTCTTTTCCCTAATAGGTTATGACGGAATACTGAGTAGAGCTCCCTGGGCTCTACAGTGGGTCCTTGTTGTTTATCTGTGTTATATATAGTAGTGTACATGTGTTAATCCCAAATTCCTAATTGAGCCTTCCAACTCCTTTTCCCTTTGGTAACCGTAAGTTTGTTTGCTGTCTGTGGGTCTGTCTCTGTATTGTAAATAAGATCATCTGTATCTTTTTTATTTTTTAAGATTCCACATACAAGCGATATCACAGGATTTTGTCTTTCTCTGTCTGTCTTAACGTCACTTAGTATGATAATCTCGAGGTGCATCCATGTTGCTGCAAATGGCATTATTTCCTTCTTTTTCATGGCTGAGTAATATTCCAATGTGTGTGTGTGTGCACATATATACATGTATATATGTCTATGTATATGTATACATATGTCACGTCTTCTTTATCCATTCATCTGTCGATGGACGTTCAGGCTGCTCCCATGTCCCGGCTACTGTAAATAAATAGCTGCCATGAGCTGCCCACTAGTTCTCTGGCCCTTGTGCCTCTCCCCCTACCCACTCCAAGCCTCCAGCTTTGCCCAGAAGACATTTCCTGCCTCCACATCTTCCCACACATCATTCCCTCTGCTAGGATGTTCTTCTAGGCTCTTGTTCTTCAGAGTCAAACTTAACGGTTACTCCTTTTGAAAAGAGTTCTTTGATGCTTTTTGGAGAAACTCTATGCTCCCAAAGCTCCGTGGGTGAACTTCTAGTACAGCTCTGTCTACTGAATGTACTGTCATCTTCTCTGTCCCACTCTTATCGCTATGCCACAAGTATATGGAAGAGATTATGTTTTCTTTCTTCTTGCATCTTTAGTGTCTGAAGAGAGTACATGTCCAACTCATATTGGCCGAATCAGTCAGTACACGGGCAGACCTGGGAGATACTGTGGGTTTGCTTCCAGACCAGCACAACACAGTAAATATCACAATAAAGCAAATGTGGCGATAAAGCGACTCACACGAATCTTTTGGTTTCCCAGCGTATATAAAAGTTATGATTACACTAGACTAGTCTATTAAGTCTGCACTAGCATTATGTCTAAAAAACAATGTACAGACCTGAACTAAAAACCACTTTATTGCTGAAAAATGCTCACCAACATCTGAGCCTTCAATGAATTGCTATTTTTGCAAGAGTAACGTGAAAGACCACCGATCACCATAACAACTATCACCATAATGAAAAAGCTTGAAATACTGTGAGAATTACCATGGTGTGGCACAGAGACACGAAGTTAGCGAATGCTGTTGGAAAAATGGTGTCGATAGACTTGCTCAACGCTGGGTTGCCACAAACGTTCAATTTGTAAAAAAGTCACTATCCGTGAAGCACAATAAAGCACAGCACAGTAAAACCAGGTGTGCCTGTAATTAAAGCCCCTACGCGTTATTTTAGGGGGTTTTGTGTCTTACACTGTGTTCATATTTAAAACAAAATTCTTTCTCAATATTTTTGTCAAACAGATCCCATTAGACCAGCATGTCTGTTTTTCTCAAGTTTGTTTCTCCCCTCTGAGACGATCTCTTCACAAGCGTGGGCACCAAAAGCACTTGTTTTTGGTGAGTCTCACACAAATCCATCATGAGAGAATTTTCAAACCCAGATTGTAACTCGACCCCTCTTGGCTCTCATGATGTCTCTCTTTATCAGCATCAAATCATTATTTTCCTGCACATGGCTGGATGATTCCTCAACATTGAGAAAACTCGAGCACAGAATATCATTGCCCAAAGTTGCTGATCACAGAGCATGTTTTATTATTTTACATGCTCTCTACTGGGTTTTCTTCTCCCTGTAAACAGGCTTCAGTCTTCACTAGCTCTTAAAAGTGCCATTATCAAGGGCATTTGCCACACCTGGCCTTGTGTCTCCCCCATGCTTTTAATAGACTCCATTGAGCCTGCATCAGAATCACATGCAGGGCTCCTGGGAACACAGGCTGCAGGACCTACCCCACAGTTTCTGACTGGTAGGTTTGCAGCGGGGCCGGAGAAATTTACATTTCCTAACAGGTTCCCAGGTGATGCTAATACCGCTGGTCTGGAACTTCACTTTGAGGCTCCTGCCTTCACCAGCATGCCTCGGGACTCGAACTCTTTGCCAGTTTTCACAGCTAGAGCCACTTACGTCACACGTGTTGATCCTGCTCACGGAGGTAAGAAGGAATACAGGCCTTTCATTGGTTCAGTACCGCGTAACTTTACGGCAGATTTGACGTGAGTAGCAGAGCTGAGCCTGTGCTGAGTTTTCCAGCTCCTGTAATTCAGCCCTTCCTGGATTCCTCGCTGGACGTGCTGTTTCCTCTGGAACTAGGGCACTTTCATTTCCCTTGCTCAGTTCCTTCTGGAAGCTGAAGACGAGCAGTAAGTTCACTTCCCACATCTGGGAATCTACCTGGTTGCCTTCTGGACATTTGTGACCCTAAACTTACTCTGGCGCTTTTGGTTTTCCCGCACTGGTTTCTTTCCACTTGTTGTTAAGACTTTGCGGTTTGCCTTTTTTGCGCCAGTGATTCTAGCGTCCTGGGTCTGGAATTCCTGGGCCTGACTTCATATATCCCAGGCTACCTTCTCTGCTTTTCAGACGCGGGCTATTTATTCAGCTGAAAATCATTGTTCCTATCTCTACGCCTGCTGCCCATTCTTTCCCTCTCGATTTCTAAACATGTTTCCAGACCCCTCAACCCCAGGCTCCATCTCCTTCAGGCTCTGAGACTCAGTGCTGGCTCGGTTCTTTTCCTCTATGAATGCATACTTTTCTGGTAAGATCATGCAACTTGGCTGGAAGGTTCCAATGCCACCGACGTGTGTGACTGACATCCAAGTAAGTCAACTCTATCTTTTCCTTTCTAAACCTGTGTCAAGGGGGTCTGTGCACTTGCTATGCAAAGCGCAGCCTGAGGGCCAGTGGCTTTCAGGATATTCGGGGAGCCTTTTAGAAAGGCAGAGCCTCAGGCCCGACCTCAGATGGACTGAGCTAGAATCCACATTGTAACAAGAGCCCCAGCTGATTTTCATGCACATTGAGAACAACTGCTGTACGGTATAGCACCTATAGGATGAACTGCTGCCACCTGCGACTAATTGCCACTCTCCACCTTACCAATCACTACTTTGTCCAACTTGCTCATCGCCACTGATGTACTTTTACAAACCTGTGTTGGGTGAGTTTCCCGCTGACCGGGGAACTGTGCCCAACAACCTGCGAATCTCAGGAACCCAGAGTCTCTCCGTGTACCTCTCACATTGGCCGCTTCTTGGGATAGCTCTTGCACGAGGCCTTTTCAACTATGTCAGCGTACCAAAGGGGTATTTCTTTAGGCTTCTGGCCGTGATCTGATGTGTGCTTGGATGACAGGTAGCCTGAGGGTGCAGGGTGGGTGAGTACCAGCCAAGTTCAACGATAAATTTGAGGTGCCCATCAGCATTTATTATGGAAAAGGTGTTGAAAGTGGATGGGGCTGGCTGAAGTAATTCCACCCCACAGCGTCCGTGGTGGGGGGCACCAGCAGTACTGCTCTGGACCATGACAGGTAAATGGCTTTGTTGACAGAAAGCCACCCCTGAAGGAGCAGGACCCCAGCCACTGCGTGAGTCCCCAAGTCAGGCCCAACCACTGCAGGGAGGGGCTGATAAGACATACGCAGAGTGTCAGAGCCTCAGTCAAGACCGCCTCCATTCAGGATAGGGAGACAGCCCCCAAGGGAAGGGGGCTGCCACATTGACCTGGAGACCCAGGCGGACAGGCCCTTATCCATAAGTAGTGGCCTGGAAAGGGCATGGGTTCTAGAATCCGAGCTGGGTCTGCATGCATTGAGTAACTTTATCTTCAGAGGGTCTTCCTAGGCAAATGAAAATGCATGTCTAATAGGGTCTAATAGAGGACTTGGAGTAGATGCTTAATTCAATGGCAGTTACTATTATGTTTATCATACAGGGAATCCTATTCTTATGTGAGCCTCTGGATCTCAGGGCTGCTCCAGGTTCTTTGAATTCCGACCCGATTGGTTGGAGGGTCGGGTAGCTAGCGTACTGCCTTGTTCCAGATCTGGGCAGAAGGGAACATGCCTGTTCAAAGCACACATGCTTAGCCAGGTATATTGGAGAAGCTGGTGATAGTGTTTAATGCCAGCTGGGCAGCATTAAAAAATCCCTGGGAGAATCGTGGGTTCGCTAATAGTCAGGAAGGCTGGATTCCACACGTAGGCTGCTGTTGAGGTCTGTGGCTTTTGGCGAGTAGCTTTATTACTCTGTACCTCAGCCTCTTCGTCCGTCTATGACGGAACTGACTGAGATGCCCCCGCAGATAACGGGCAACGCAAGTTCTTGCAAGTGTTCTTCCTAACATGGAATTCGGTGGGAGTTTTGTGTGTTGCCCGATGAAGCGGTGCAACTTTCATGACTGAACGTAGCTTCTGTACGTGTGGCTGTTTAGACTGACGTAAAATGCAAGTGCAGCCTGCCCTAGGCCCTTAGGTCTCTAGGCGCTCAGCGGGCTGGATGAGTGGGAGGGCCTAAGGCTGGAAGAGTTGAGTCTCCTCCCTGCTCTTCAAGCTCCTGACATTCTGGAATCGGGCCCTCCGATTTTGGTAGCAACCGGACTGAAAGGGACTCTTAACTCTTTCTTGGAACTGAAATCGTACAGCTGAGGGCTGAATCTGAAAGCAGACTGAGGTGTTAGGTCTTTTTTTACCATCAATTCTTAGATGTATAACATATTTTTGAAGTATAATCGATGTACAGTGTTTCAGGCGTAAAGCAAAGTGATTCGGTTATATATATATTATTTTCCAGATTCTTTTCCCTTATAGGTTATGACAAAATATTGAGTATAGTTCCCCGGGCTAAACAGTAGGTCCTTATTGGTTATCTGTTGTATATATGTTAATCCCAAACTCCTAATTTATTTCTCCCACCCCTTTCCCCTTTGGTAACCATAAATTTGTTTTCTATGTCTGTGCGTCCATTACTGTTTCGTAAAGAAGTTCATTTATATCTTTTTTTTTTAAAGATTCCACGTGTAAGTGATATGATATGATATTTGTCTTTCTCTGACTTACTTCACTCAATATGATAATTTTTAGGTCCATCCATGTTGATGCAAATGGCATTATTTCACTCTTTTTTGAGGCTGAATAATATTCCATTGTGTATGTGTATACATGTGATATATCTATAATATACATATTTATTATATATATATATATATATATATATCACATCTTCTTTATTCATTCATCTGTTGGTAGGCATTTTGGCTGCTCTCATGTCTTGGCTATTGTAACTAGTACTGCTATGAACCTTGGGGTTCATGTGTCTTTTTGAATTAGAGTTTTCTCTGGTTATATGCCAGGAGTGGGACTGCCAGATCATATGTTAGCTGTATTTTTATTTTTTTTTTTTACAGAACCTCCATACAATTTTCCATAGTAGCTGTACCAACTTATATTCCCACCAATGGTGAAAGAAGTTCCCTTTTCTCCACACCCTCTCCAGCATTTATTGTTTGTAGACTTTTTGATGATGACCATTCTGACCAGTGTGAAGTGATACCTAATTGTAGTTTTTATTTGCATTTCTCTAATAATTAGCAATGTTGTGCATCTTTTCACATGCCTTTTGGTCTTCTTTGGTGAAATGTCTATTTAGGTCTTTGCCCATTTTTTGATTTTTTTTAATATTAAGCTTGTATGAGCTGTTTGTATACTTTGGAAATTAATCCCTTGTTGGTTGCTTCGTTTGCAAATATTTTCTCCCATTCGGTAGGTTGTCTTTGCATTTTGTTTATGGTTTCCTGTGCTGTGCAAAAACGTTTAACTGGGTCCCATTTGTTTACTCTTGCTTTTGTTTCCATTATTTTAGGAGATGGATCCAAAAAAAAAATATTGCTGCAATTTATGTCAAAGAGTGTTCTGTTTGTGATTTCCTAGGAGTTTTATAGAATCTGGTCTTACATTTAGGTCTTTAATCCATTTTCAGTTTGTTTTTGTATATAGTGTTAGAGAATGTCTAATTTTATTCTTTTACCTGTAGCTGTCCATATCTCCCAGCACCACTTACTGAAGAGATGGTCTTTTCTCCATTGTATATTCTTGCCTCCTTTGTCATAGATTAACTGACCGTAAGTGCATGGGTTTATTTCTGGCTCTTTATTCTGTTCCGTTGATCTACATGTCTGTTTTTGTACCAGTACCATATTGTTTTGATTACTGTAGGTTTGTAGTATAGCCTAAAGTCAAGAAGCATGATTCCTCCAGCTCCATTCCTCTTTCTCAAGATCATTTTGGCTATTTGGGGTCTTTTTTGTTTCCATACAAATTTTAAAATATGTTGTTACAGTTCTGAGAAAAATGCCGTTGGTAATTTGTTAGGGATTGCATTGAATCTGTAGATTATTTTGGGTAGTATGTTCATTTTAACAATACTGGTTCTTCCAGTTCAAGACCGTGGTATATCCTTCCATCTCTTTGTGTTGTCTTCAGTCTCTTTTATCAGCATCTTATAGTTTTTGGAGTATGGGTCTTCTGCCTCCTTAGGTTTGTTTATTCCTAGGTATTCTATTCTTTTTTATGTGATGGTAAATGGGATTGTTTCCTTAATTTCTCCTTCTGATCTTTTGTTGTTAGTGCATAGAAAAGCAACAGGTTTCTGTGTATTAATTTTGTATCCTGCAACTTTACCAAATTCATTGATGAGCTCTAGTAGTTTTCTGATAGCGTCTTTAGGATTTTCTATGTATAGTACCTGTCATCTGCAAATAGTGAGTTTTACTTCTTTTACAAATTGGATTCCTTTTATTTCTTTTTCTTCTGATTGCTGTGGTTTCAAATTATTATTATGCATGTAATTGTTCATGGCAATACAACCCATTTATAGAAGAAGTTCAGCTGAGTTACAAGCAGGAAACAAGTTTATTCTTTCTCAGCCCTCTCCATGAAACTTACTCTGTCCATTTTCTCTTTCTCTGCACATGACTGACATAGCAGGCAAATCCCCATGGCTTTTCAGGTGACCCTTAGATAATAAAATTCCAGATTAGAATGATTTAGATTTCACTCTACTCTGATAATTATGTTAAGTCCAAATATCTATCCAATTTAAAGCTTCTACTTTTCCTCATCCTGGGCTGGCTTCAGGCTGTGCCTGTACTTCCTCTTCTCCCAACTACACAGACTGTTTTGAGTTTCTACATAGCTAGAGCAGCAAGAGGATGATCCTCATCCTGGGCTGGCTTCAGGCTGTGCCTGTACTTCCTCTTCTCCCAACTACACAGACTGTTTTGAGTTTCTACATAGCTAGAGCAGCAAGAGGATGAAAAGATGAAAACTGGAAGCCAAGTCATTAGCTAAAGGTAAAGGGAGAAGCTAGAAGAAATTGAAGAAAACAAATAGTCCTCTAAGAGCGGGGATGTGGTAGGATTGCTGGATGGCATTAAGAGTCCAGTTGAAGAGACAAATTATGAGTTTAAGGCTGGCCAGCTGGGTTATGAGTTCTTCTCCAGCTTCATTTAGTTCTTCTTTCACTAATTACTTGACAAGTCCCACTAAACTATAACCCCCCGCCCCCAATGGGGACAAAAATCCGTATCTATCTCATTCACCACTGAATTGTCAGAGCCTAGTACCATGCCTGGACAGAGTTTTCTTTCAATAGGTATAGTGAATGGCTAACACAGCAACGAAACTTCCCAGAATGAAGAGCCTACGCGTGCTCCTGAAATCTGTAGATCTTCAGGACCTAGGATCTAGAGACCAGGCTAGTTGTCACAGGCCACTCATCAAAATCCTGTCTCTTCCAGGATGAAAGCAACAACATAACTCTAAAACAAAAGGTGCAAAAGCCCTAAATCAAGTAAGTCTGAGCAATGCAAAAATTAAACATGGTTTTCACAGGGATAGTTTCATTCAACAGGGAGAGAGAAGGGAATTGGGAAGAGCGTGATCAATATAATTCATTCAGCCTCATCCTGGATCACCAAAGAGGAAGATGGGAGCATGTGTGCGTGCACACAAACATGGGACTTCCTACATTACGATGGCATCCAATGATATAGCAAATTGAGTGTAAACAAGCCGGTTTGGGGAAAGCCCCGATTTGAATATGGGACTACTTCCAGTACCTTTGAAGCTTGCTCTAAGGAAGTGATTTTACTGCCATTTTCTCTCCTGCTGTTACAATTTCTCTCCCTTAATCTCTTCCACAGGAAATCTTTCTCTTCTCAACCAGTGAGAAGAACATAGTCACAAAATCTGTTTTTCCCCCAGTGACTAAGAATGCAGAAAACATACAAAACGAGAGCTACAGCCTGTGATATGGCATGTTCTCAAAATAATAACTCATAGATGCTTTTGGTTTATAGAAGATCATTACGAGCTCTGACAAGACTTTAGGGGAGTGCCTTTGAGGAAGCTCTTACGGAAGGAAATAATGATGACTCTGAATCAGGGATCAGAGCCTTTGCATCATGAGTAATCAGCTTTCCATGGCACCCATACCTTCAGAACAATCGAGAGAGAGATTGGAAAGGAACGGCTAACAATAATGACACAGGAAATGCTTGCAATATGATGCACCATAATACAGTTTAATCTGTTCTCCTCAACACACTTAATCACACCATTCTCAACCAGGGAAAAAGTAAGTGTAGTTTTCTGTCAAAGAACAAGTCCACCAATTTGTTTGGAAGATCTAGTAGGACTCGGGTCATAGCATTTTTGTGTACATTTAGAAAACCTTTCCTTGTTTTCTCCCATATTTGCCAGAATATATTTGCTACTGTCTGGTGTTTGACAAAAGGAATGAAATTACTCTTTTTATACTTTAAGGTACGTATTCAAATTCATTCCATGTAACACATTCTCTCTCTCGCTCTCGCACACGCACACTCGTCCACGCACAAGAATAAGCACACACAAATAATTCATGGCCCCAGCAATTTCTTCTAGCTTCTCCCTTTACCTTTAGCTAATGACTTGGCTTCCAGTTTTCATCTTTCCATCCTCTTGCTGCTCTAGCTATGTAGAAACTCAAAACAGTCTGTGTATTTGGGAGAAGAGGAAGTACAGGCACAGCCTGAAGCCAGCCCAGGAAGAGGAAAAGTAGAAGCTTTAAATTGGATAGATACTTGGGCTTAACATAATTATCAGAGTAGAGTGAAATCTAAAAATCAGGAAAAACATATTGAATATTTTAAAAAGACCATTCTCTTATAATATTTGCTGGAAAGATTATAAACAAAAACATATTAACAGCCTAATCTGTAAAGGAAACAAAAAACTCCAACTCCAGCTCAGGGGAAGTTTAGATATTTACTACTGCATCTTTTTATTCACCATTTCCCACCACAGTATATTGACTATTTAGGCCATTGCTTTTCAAATATCGTTTGTGACAGAAATTGCCCTATATCACTGAAAGAGACTATTCTCCATGAAGTTTGCTGGAGTGATTGAGATAAAAATAAAAATGTTCTGATATTTCCCCCCAGGAAAGTGCCAGTGGTTTCTGAAGCTCAAATAAGCTTTAACTACATCCCACAGAGCGACGCCTCATAGTGTATTATTAGTGTGATCAAAGAGGATCAAAACACGTTTCCGGGAAGGCCTAAGCACCAGCCCACGTCCAACACTGTCACGTGAACGTGGCACACGGAGTCTTTAGTTCCTGAGTGTGGATCCGCTGAAAATTGTATCACATTTACTTCAAGTAAGACCTTTATTAATGATAGCGACAAAAACAAATGAGCCTTCTCAAGAGGCACGTTTCCCTCCTTGGGAATTCTTGTTAGGTTGTCAAGGCAGAGCAGAGCAAAATACAGGCTTTTACTCCATCTGGGGATAATTGAAGTAACTCAGGATCTGCTCTTAAGAATTCGTTTCTGCTTCTGTTGGGAAGGAATAGAAACAGGCCACCGTCACCTGCTGCCAGAAAAGAGAGGAAAACCCCTCATGCGTGTTTAGTAATCTTGTAAAATCAATCAAGACTCTTCATAGTATTAGTGTACAGAGAGTCACTCTGCTGATAACCTTGCGATTCTGGGTCTCCTACTAGCACGAATCATGAGAAAGTTCACAGGAAGTGAGTCCACACGTTTACTGAAGAAGGGGACGTCGTGCGCAAAACATAGTCATTATTAAATTATGGGGAGCCTGTGGCAGAGCCCGGATGTTCGTGTCTGACAGATCTGAATTCAGATCCTATACCAAAATGAACATTGGGGTGCATGTATCTTTTCGAATTGTGGTTTTCTCCAGATATACGCCCAGTAGTGGGATTGCTGGGTCGTATGGTACTTCTATTTGTAGTTCTTTAAGGAACCTCCACACTGTTCTCCACAGTGGCTGTATCAATTTACATTCCCACCCACAGTGCAAGAGGGTTCCCTTTTCTCCACACCCTCTCCAGCATTTATTGTTTGTAGATTTTTTGATGATGGCCATTCTGACGGGCGTGAGGTGATACCTCACTGTTACAAATGAACTTATTTACAAAACAGAAACAGACTCACAGGTCTCGAAATCAAATTTATGGTTACCAAAGGGCAAACGTGCGGGGAAGTGATAAATTAGGAGACTGGGACGAACATATACACCACTGTATACTACTAGATATACTACTTTTTAGTATATACTTTTTAAGTATATATACTACTATATATAAAATAGATAACTAGTAAGGACCTACTGTACAGCACAGGGAACTCTCCTCACTATTCTGTAATAACCTATATGGGAAAAGAATCTGAAAAAGAATGGATGTGTGTGTGTGTACATATGTGTGTGTGTGTGTGTGTATATATATATATATAATTAATTCACTTTGCTGTACACCTGAAGCTAACACAACATTGTAAATCAACTCTACTACAATTAAAAAAAAAAAGAAACAACAAAAAAAAATCCTATACCACTACTGGTCACTAACTGTGCATGATATGGAGACCATTCCTCTAAGCCTCCCTGTATTTGTCTATGAAATTGGGTTAATACCAATACTGCTTAGAGAAATACTGAGGAGTGTATGTTATAACGTAGAAAAGGCTTGGACATAGGCCCGGCTGTCCGTAACCAGCCATTCTCTTTTTCCTGCTGCAACCTCACGGTAGCGTTAAGGTGTATGTTTAATATAAGTTTTTCAGGGTCCTCTGCCCTGTGTGTGTCCGGTATATATGCCTGCATCAGTGTGAGTATGCCCTGCACGTAGCAACACAGAGCTTAGCGTCAACAATTCACTGTCGTCATTACAACGAGAAATAAAGTTTAGTTTTTCTGGTAGGGAATTTTCAGTAATTCCCTTACATAGGATTCTAACATCTCTGGATTGGAAGTTGATTTCCAATTCAATGCCATCTTTGACTGAGACATTATTATTATTATTTTGCTGCAGGAAGGTGGTACTAGTGGTTTGCTGTGATCAAATTGGAAAGTCTTCATAAACAAGAATTTAGATTCCTCGAAAGGAAGTTATTTAAATTCAGGGCCTTAGTGTTATTATAATCCAGATCCCGTGTTGAGGAAAAAATCCATTTTTAGTGAACATTATTGCAGCCCTTCTACGGAATTTATGATAAGATATTTTGCGACTTCAGTTAAAACATGCTGTCTCCCGTACACTGTAATCATTTGTTTAGTGTACCACATCTCTTAGTCAATTGCAAGTGTTACCTAACACTTCATAGGAAAAGCAGAAGTGCAAAATGAACCCCAAGCACTCTTGTCACCATGGGAAATGCTGAGGAGACACATTATACGCATTATATATTTTAAGGTGTTAAAAGAAGAAAAGTGTGATTTTTTAAAAACCACGTTTGGGTATTAGGTGTACCAGAATCAGAGGAATTCAGTGCTGAAAAGATATTTATAGAGCATCTAATCCAGCTCCCTTATTTTATAGACTGAAAAAACCAGCACGAGATTATTTTGCCCAAGCTTACACCAATAGGTTTGTGAGTCTGCCCACCCAGCGTAGGGAATATTTTAAACTGGATTAATCAGAGTATGGCTCCTGAGACCCTAGGAAAGCAAGGGAGGGTTCCTGGAGCCTACCAGGTGCTTTCCTGAAATAAGTCGTTATTTAAGAACTTTAAGCATGGGGAAAAGGGAAAGAATTCAGAAGTAAATATACCATATGATCCATGTTTAGGGGAAAAAAGAATCCAACCACAGAAGCAAACATACCCATGTCCATAGGCCTTGGAGGGCTGAGCACAGTCTGACACATGGCAAGTATTCAAAGAATCACAGCCAGGAGGAGAGACAGCAGTAACCATGAGGAAGAGGTGATGTATCCTGCCCAGCCCTCAAGAAGCCCATGGAACCAAGAGAAAATAATACTAATGATCATGATTAAAAACATCACGATTCTCCTCTCATGTCTTTAAGTTGGAGAACAATAAAGAGGATGAGTCAGTCTTCCTGGAAATATTTCCATCAGTCCTTTGTCTCTTCAGGGGCTGACCTGGGTCCTACAGTCCGGGTGGTTTGTAAGCGGTGCCCGTTTTCACTGGTCGGACTCATTCGGGAACCTCTGGCAGAGCAGCCAGGTGTAGGCTGGTGGGACGGTGCTGATAGGGGTGGAGGGGATGGAGGAAGTGTGTGCTGGGGGAGAAGATTTAGGCTGAAGACCCAGGATTCTCTCTGTTCACAAGCTTCCATCCTTCCCAAGGGTGACATTCTTGTCTGACCCTCAGCCCATTAATTACGCAGGCTGCCTCAGGATGCTTTCCCCAGCTGACATGGATATCCATGCTCCTTGGGGCCCCGGTTCCATGCTGTTTGTACTTTGACTGTAAGGCAAGGATGTTTAGAATCAGTGCTACCGTTAACTTGAATCTAGGCCTCTTTATACTCTCAATCAGTATTACAAATCTCCTGAAGCAGAGTTTGTTTCTCAACTTGTGTGAGTTTTTGCAGTACTTATGGTGTGCCTTTAAATGTTCAGCATATGTTTGGTCTTTTTTTTTTTTTTTTTTTGCGGTACGCGGGCCTCTCAACCACTGCGCCACCAGGGAAGCCCCAGCATATGTTTGTTGATACTAAAATCATATTGGCAAGAGGTAGGAGTGAAAGGAATCAAATATAAGCTTGACGTTTGCAGTTTGGGAGGGCTACCATCAGAACGTACCTTTCTACAAAAGAAATCTTTTTTTTTTAAATTTATTTTATTGAAGTACAGTTGATTTACAATGTTGTGTTAATTTCTGCTGTATGGCACAGTGATCCAGTTATATATATATTTTTCTTTTTTCATATTCTTTTCCATGATGGCTTACTACAGGGTATTAAATATTGTTCCCTATGCTCTGCAGTAGGACCTTATTGTTTATCCATTCTGTATATAATAGTTTACATCTGCTAATCCCGAACTCCCAATCCAACTCTCCCCACTCCCCTCCCCCTTGGCACCCACAAGCCTGTTCTCTATGTATGTGAGTTTGTTTCTGTTTTGTAGATATGTTCATTTGTGTCATCTTTTAGATTCCACATACAACTGATATCATATGGTATTTGTCTTTCTCTTTCTTACTTCACTTTGTATGATAATCTCTAGGTCCATCCATGAGGCTGAAAATGACATTATTTCACCCTTTTTTTTAAGGCTGATTAGTTTTCCATTGTGTGTGTGTGTATATATATATACACACACACTCACCACATCATCTTTATTCATTCATCTGTTGATGGACACTTGGGTTGCTTCGATGTCTTGGCTATTATAAATAGTGCTGCAGTGAACACTGGGGTGCATGTATCTTTCTGAATTATAGTCTTCTCTGGATGTATGCCCAGGAGTGAGATTGCTGGATCATATGGCAACTCTATTTTTAGTTTTTTGAGGAACCTCCATACCGTTCTCCATAGAGGCTGCACCAATTTACATTCCCACCAACAGTGCAGGGGGTTCCCTTTTCTCCACTCCCTCTCCTGAATTTGTTATTTGTAGAGTGTTTGATGATGGCCATTCTGACCGGTATGAGCTGTTTTCTCATTGTAGCTTTGATTTGCATGTTCTCTAGTGATGCAAATCAAATCAGTTATTGATGTTGAGCATCTTTACACGGGAAGAAGATCTGTATGTCTTCTTTGGAGAAATGTCTGTTTAGCTCATCTGCCCATTTTTTTGATTGGGTTGTTTGTTTTTTTCGTTGTCGTTGTTGAGTTGGATGAGCTGTTTCTGCAAAATAATCTTAAAGTGATAAGATTTATCACTTATTAAGCAGTATTCCTGAGTTGGGCACTCGGTCAGTGCTCAATATAAAATGATCTTATTTAATAATCAAAGGACGATCCTTTGAAAAAACTCATTCAACATCTTTACAGATAAACACAATTAGGTTTATGAAAATAGAGATTTTGAGCTAAAGCATTTAGATGACAAACACAGAACCAGCATGAAGTCCCAGATCATTTCACCCGCAAGACTGTGCTCTTCCACTCTCCTACATTGCTGTTTTTGAAATAAAACAAAAACAGCAAACAAACAAAAACAAACTCTCACCTTGTTAGTCTGCTTAAGGTAAACAGAGGAACACACGACTGAAAATACACTTATTTTCACCTACTCAAATGAAGAATGCAGATGTCACGCATTAGGCCGAGTGTCTTGAACTAAAGTGTTCTATCGGTGATGATGGAAAGAAAACGATGATTTGGAAGAAGATGTTAAGGAAAGAATGGACAATGTTTGGTGCATCAAAAAGTGTGGCGAAGGGGAGGGAGGACCGACAGATGATTAAGGTTTTGAGTCCCGATGGCTCAAAGAACGTTCAGGAAAAATGCAATGAGAGGCGACAAGGGCAGCAGAGCCCACCCTCCCCTCCCCCCCAAAAAAAGCCACTAACAGGCAGGTTGGAGATATTTAAAAAATTAAAGAGCATGGAATCTAACCTCTGTCTGTACAGATCTAAACACGTCGTAGGTGCCATTTCAGGAGAATACGTTTTATGAAAATAATCTTAAAGTGCTAAATGTTTTTGATGGTAAATGAATCACAAGGATGCTGAATTTTAATGCTGGCCATGCCGTTGTACTGTGTGTACAAATTTCTTACATAAATACATCCTGGACTAATCAAAGGGTATGAGGAAGGAAAAGGAACCTGACAGTTTTATGAAGAGAGAAGGTGCGAGTGGCCTGAAAGGGCCGCTGTGAGTGGGCCAGATCCCAGAGGCCATCCCCACCCATGCCCTCCGTCATGGTCTGAGAAGGAGGCCTGCACTCAGCACGCAAGAACACAGGAACTTTGCAGTGGCCGCTCGAGAGAAAATGCCCGGTGGGCAAACCATGGCGATACCAGGCCATGCGTGAAGGCTTCCTGTGTGCGCTCTGAAGACAAGGTGACGAGAATTGTCCCATCACCATATTTACACACTGTTTAAACGTGCACTTTTTCTGAAGAAGAATGTTTCTCAATGGGTCTTCTTGAGGCAAAAGAAAAGCAACAGGAAAAGTAACAGAGAAACACATAGGGCCACTTCCTCCTTCAAGTCAGTGCGATAAAAAAAGTAAGCAAAAAATGATTGAAGAATACTACAGAAAATAGATTTATACCCCCTGAAATTCTTTCCATTGTAAATCAGCTGTGATGTAAAAATAATTTAAAACTTCTTTCATTTAAACAAAATGTGGTATATGCAGCATTCAGCAGGTACTGAAAATAAAACATGGCCCAAAGGACTCCTTAAAACAAAATTGGATTTAGACCTTGTGTCATAACACTTTAGCATTTCCTTTGGATTTGGCACTCACAGCCTCTCAAAAGCTCCTAAGAACACTGTATTCTCTAAAATCTAGTATCCTCAGCTTAAAAATAGCAGGAATTTAATAAATCCTGGGGTCAATGATAGTTTCATCTCCTAATTAAGGACAAACCATTGAATTTTCCCTATCAGCTACTCCTTGATGGAATTCCAAGTTGAGAAGCCTCGTTTTATCCTTCTTCTTTTTCAAGAAACATGATGGCAACAAAACCACCGACGAGAGGAAGAGTTTCACATGGGAAACCTTGTTTGGGGGATGACGCATTGTTATCAAGGGGCTCCGCCTACATTAAAGTTTTACATATTTGTTTACTAGCAGGATACGATGAGATAAAGGAATCTAGGATTAAACAAAATAAATCTCTCCTGACTTGAACCTAATGAAGGGCTCCAAAAGCTCTCATAAACTATTAGCTTCACAATCATTCAACATGTCTGCAACGCAGAGTGTGTCACTGATGTACCCAAAGCGCACCTAAGCAGCCGTGTCATCAAGATGTGCCAACGAAACCACCAGCAGCGGTGCCACCTTGCAATCGATCGCGTATCTGTTTCAGAACTAGAAAGTGTCTGAGAGCTATTATTTCATCTGCTTCTGGCTGCATGTCATTTAAAACTTCATATTCTCACAGAGAAAGGAAAAGTAAAAACACTTGTCAGCTCCGGCTTCCTCTTTATGAAGGCCCACTGTTTCCACTGCACCTTCTGGCTTCCTTATTTTAATCCGTGCTTCAGAAATCCTGTTTTCCCCCTGGACTACGTGCGATGCATAGTTTATGAACACGGTAGTACAGCCGATTCTCAATTATCTGTCCGAATGGAAACCAATGGTGGTTCCGATTACCCCAAATCATCTTATATTTGATTTTCAAATACATTATACGCATTTTCCCTGGGAGGTTTACAGTCCTGCTAATGCTTTGCTGGAGCTAATATTAAAATACGTTTGCATTCCTTGAGCTCAAACCAATTGGCAGCGGTAGGGAGCCACCCAGCAGTGGGTGAAGGGCTAAGTTAGACTGGGATTACACGTTTCTAGGAAGGGCTGTCAACATGGGCTTTCCAAATGTGGGTAATTGAGAGGTGGTTACGTAAGATATTAGTTATTATTTTTAATCCTGAAGGAAAATAATCTCTGAAGTATTTTAATGGAAAAGACCATATTTTAAAAAGTGAAAGATTTTCAGTAACATTTGCGAGTGTTTATAGTTACAAATTTATTATTAGAGATAGCTATATATATTTTTATCTTGATATACTGAGAAATGACTCAGTGTTATTGGTTATTAGCAGCCAATTTCGTAAGGATTATTGGGTATCCTGATGTGTCATAATTAGAAGGAAAGGCAGTGGTGAATTAGCTCTGTATCTTTTTTTTTTTTTTTTTTTTTTTGCGGGACGCGGGCCTCTCGCTGTCGTGGCCTCTCCCCCTGCGGAGCGCAGGCTCCGGACGCGCAGGCCCAGCGGCCACGGCTCACGGGCCCAGCCGCTCCGCGGCACGTGGGATCTTCCCGGACCGGGGCGCGAACCCGCGTCCCCTGCATCGGCAGGCGGATTCTCAACCACCGCGCCACCAGGAAAGCCCCTCTATATCTATTTTTAAAAATTAAATCACCTCATTGGCTCTTCTCGTTCCTCATTTCTGTTCTCACCACACTCTTAAAAAATGTGTAAATGTTCAGTTTAATGATCGGACGTACGTTCTTTCCTACCATCCTAAAACTTAAATTTCAGGAAGATAAGATCATATTTGTTCTTCATTATTTAGGAAGAATATATAATTGTAGTGAGTACTTAAAATATTATGCTGTTCATTCATTGTTGATATGCTTTTAGTTAAGAAAGAACATATATTGTTATAGCCATCAAACTGTGGCTAAAATGGGCATTTGTGCTTTATCAGCGTAAGAGTAAAACTAGCTCAAAAATAATTTCTCTGTTTCTCCTGGGAACCAGACTGAAAACTCGGTATGTCAAGGCCTGCGTTGTAATTGACGCTCACCTGCCTGTTGGATTTATAAGACCTGGCAGCGGGCGAGGCCTGACGGACAGCAGGTAGCCGGCAGCTGAGTTTAGCGGGGAAAGCAGACTGTGGATTAGCATCACGGATTCAGAAAAGCACAGTCCAAGGCAAACTGAGAGAGCTGATCATCACACAGGAAGAAATCTCTCAGACATTAAGTCAGGAAGAGCTTTGAGCTGAGAAATCCAATCTGCTGATAGCAACTTGAATGAAAAGCTGGTCAGACAATTCCTAAATCCATAACTTAAGGCCTTTTTGCTCTTCTGTCTCCTATTTCTGTATCTTCTGGTCCTCCCCCATTTCCTCCCCCTCCCCCTCCCCCTCCTCTGCGTTTTCTAAGAGCCCCAGTTATATTCAGAAAGCTCTGTGCTCCTGGTGACCCAATACATCCGAACTCAGGTAGAAGAAAGCCCGACTTTGAGTGGATACTCATGAAGAAATTTCTGGACAAAATGTGGAGAGACAGGAAGAAAAGGGAGAACAGGCATACATTTTATGAGACAGAATCTAGGAAAAAATAGTGGAGGTTCTACCTCTTTAGGTATAACAAATTTTGCAGTGGCCTTGTTCAAACTTGATGGCAGACAGTCTTCTGGAGTTTGTACCCACAGTGGTGCAAGCAGATTTGAGTGTAGTCGAGTGTGGCTGGGATGGGGGTGGAGGGAGACGGGGAGGAACCTGTAGTCTGCGGATGGTCCAGCTGGACCGCTAAGCGGATAGAGGGGACAGTGGCACCCTCGAAGCCCTTCAATGATGAAAGGCTTTGCGTATTTTTGAATCACGGATTATACAAAATAACACACAGATAGTTTCACCCCAATCCTCACATGCAGAGAGATTTGAAATGTGCTATGAAAGGAGAGCATACTTTTAGTAGGAGGTCAAAGACTAGGGACCTTAGATGTGCTCTTCAGTGAATCAGTTCTTCTGCCTTGCTGGATTCAGTCTTCTAAATCCGGGCCAAGCCAGTTAATCTAAATTTTTCCAGGTGAAATGACAAAACCTAGGAGTTCTTGATGTCATCACTCGCCACAGCTGATCTATCTGCAATCCCGTCAGTTTTAAACATACACACTTCTCTCCATCCACACTTCTACTTTCCTAATCTAAGTGACATCACCCACTCTTTTCAGAGCAACTAAAACAGCTTCACCGCTTGCCTTCCTTCCCTACAGCTCATTGCTCACGGAGCCGCCAGGGTTCCTCCACCAGCATTAATCAGGCCTGCTGCTCAAAAGCTTCACCCGCCCCCCATTGCTCCCGGGACAACCACGATAGCTCTACCGTGGCCTAGGAGACCCTCTCCGTGGGATTCAGATGCCGCTTCTGCAAGCCTACCTCGGACAGTTATCTCCCTGGCTTGCTGCCCTCCAGGTCAAGGGAGGCCCCGTCTCGGGGTTTCTGCACTTGTTCTTCCCTCTGCCTGGAATGCTCGCCACCCAGTTCTTTGTGTGGGTGTCTCATTTTCATCCTCTCGGCCTCCACACGGTTACTTCGGATTTTATGTCCTTCATAACATCCATCATGATATTAATGTCTTATTGCTTTACGTTATCATGATTTGTATACATCCTATAGCTTACCACGGCAAAATGTAAGAGAGGGACTAAGCGTTCTTCACTCAGCTCCTATAAGGGACCCCGCCATGCAGTTCATACTCAACAAGTGACTGCTGAATCAATGCATGAAAGGTGGCGTCTTGCCACGAGGACCCACCTTTTACACTGAGCATCAGACTTCTAAATTATGAATTCAGGCAAACGGTCAACCTGAAATTGAGGTAAATAGGGGGAGGAGTTAGGACATCTAGATTTTTTTTCCTAGAACTAGAGACCTAAAATTCTTCCTACTGGCAAAATTATCATCAAAGTAACCCTTAAAGCAAGCGCGCTGCATTGTGTAGGGAGCTGGGGTTCTGACTGCTGGGAGTAACCGTACCCCGATGATGCATCCTGGTCCTTACCAGGTCGGGCACTGGGGTTCCTGGAAAGGGAGTAGCCAAGACCAAGAGGAACAGGCCGGCTGTGGGAGCGTCACCTTCCATATCTGCCGTTTTGTTCTTTGTCTCATGAGCTGTAGCAGGTACTTTGCTGAAGGGGCCAGTGGGGTTGTTATTACTGTTCAGTACTCTTAACAGAGGGGTTGGATATTCCAAGACACACACCAAAGCAGAGAGTTCAGTGACGAATCACGGACTAGCCCAACCAGCCATAAACAAGTCAAGAGCCGGCTAGTTATTCTATTTGTATTGAACTAGTGAATTTGGAGAAGCTGCTCAGTTGTTCTAGATTTTGAACTTTAAAGTTATACAGTTTGAACAGATTTCTCTCTTATAAGCACTGTCAGAAAGGAATTTTTAAGTAAACATGTTTTAAAAACAGTTGTAGAATTACAGATTTATTGTAAAGATAGTACGGAGGGTCCCTATAAAGCCCCTACCCAGTTTCCCACATTATATGTATATCTGTCACACTTAACAAACCGATATTGATAAATTCCTCTTAAGTCTTTATTTAAATTTCCTCCTCAGTTTTCCCTCATGTCCTTTTTCTGTTCCAGGGTCCCATCCAGGACACCACATTACATTTAGTCAACGTGCCTCCTTAGAATTCTCTTGGCTGTAACTGGTTCTCAGACTTTCCTTGTTTCTGATGATTTTGACAGTCTGAGGAGTACTAGTCAGGTGTTTTGCAGAGTGTCCCACCCTTGGGATTTGTCTGTTGTTTTTCTCATGACTAGACTGGGATGGTGGGTTTTGGAGAGGAAGGCCTCAGGGGTAAAGTGCCATTCTCATCCCATCATATCAAGGGACCTACTATCAACATGACTTAAACACAGCTGATGTTGGCCTTGACTGCCTGGCCTGAGCTAGGTTTGCTAGGCTTCTCCACTGCAAAGTTACTCTTCTTTTGAAGAATTTCTCTACACACTGCCCCCACTTAAGGAGCGGGCAATATATTTCACCCCCTTTAAAGGGGAGTAACGACATATATTATTCAGAATTTTTCTCCACAGATTTGTCTCTTCATGTATTCAATCACTTGCTTATATCACTATGACTCAAGGACATTTATTTTATACCTTGGATTAAAATCTAATACCACTATATTTTATTACTTCATTTTGTTGCTCAAACTGTTTCAGCTTTGGCCACGGGGGATCCTTTCTATTAGCTCCTATGGGACTTTGACGTCTCCCCATCATAGTGCTTTGTTTTGTTTTTAGCATCTCCTTACTTTCTGGAACAAAAAGATGTTCCAGGCTCATCTTCTGTATTTCCTGTCCCCAGTCCTAGAATCAGCCATGTCTCCAAGGAGCCCTGGTTCCTTTCATTGTAAAATGGTATTAGAAACCAAGATCTGGGTGCTTGGTATTGCAAACAAAAATTCTGATAAATAATTTATAATGTGCCCAAATCGCTGTATTTGTAAAATAAAAAAATAAATCCACTCTGAACTATCATATAAATGTTATCAACTTATTTTTAGGTCAGCTAAGGAAGCAAGGATAATTTCACCATATATCATACAGCAACTAACCTATGTCCATTTTTGAAATACAAATCGAGGCTTGTGGGAAAAAATAGTGACATAAGAGAAGGGTAAATTTCTTTTTCTCGTCCATCTGTATTAACCAAATATAGCAATTATTTTTCTACCTCTAAGATCTGGAGATCTGGGACACGTCCTTTTTTTGTGTGTTTGTTTGTTTTTCTTTCCCTACCTCAAATGAATAAGAAAAATGAACAGAAAGTCACTAACATGGATTTTCAATGATATAAACATTGTTTTACTGACTGGAGATACCCATCTCGTTAAGAAGAGACAATCTTATCTTCTTGCTTTGGTCCCTTGTTATTTACAAAACAAGCTCTTCCTTTTCAAAATTAATCTTAAGAATGGTAACGTATCTCCTACCATCAATCAACTTGCTTTAATTATTGGTAATTTACCAAATTTTCACCACACCAAGGAAATTTAATTTCACATATATATAATCATTTTTCGTAATTTAAATAGAGTTGAAGAACTTTGGGTAATTGAAACTTTATTTAAATTACACAGGAAAGTTCAACTCCATCAACACTTTCCCTTCTATCTCCTTTCCCCCAACTGGTTGGTTCTTCCAATTTTGAAGAAAAACATTAAAAGTACTTTGACAACACATTGCTGGGAATTCGGTGGTCAGCAAATCACCTACCTAGGACATAGCCTGCCAGGATTATCTGCCGGGTGTGGAAAGCATGAAGGGGAGGATAGGTGCTGGGTTTTAGCCTATTTATGGGATATCATAAAAGACTGATATCCCCTAAATATGGTCATACATAAAACAGTTACTACTCACTTTTTTCCCCAATAGTCGAATAAAGAAGGCAGTTGGTTTTGCATAATCTTAATAATTAAATAGCTAAGCCAGTTAGATTATACCTGCTATTGTGTTCATTCAGGATTTATTTAGAACAAGCACAATTATTTGGGGTCAAGATTCAAAAGGAGGCAAATGGTAAGCAAAGCTACTTCAAATTCTCCCATGAAAGAGGGAAGAGAGTATGAATATTTGAGTCGAGGAAGACAAATGGGAAATACAGGCTTCTGTCTTGGTGGGTACTGGGCACCAAACTAGCTATAGTTCTTGGATTGAGTTCTTTCTGGTCTAAATTGTACGTTGGTTTCCACATACCTTACATAGGCATATTCAGTTGGCTGACTCGGCTTAGATGTCACTGCTTCCTGGAGACCTTTAAGAAACCTAAGTGTGATAGGTGTTCTGGACATGTGCCCCATCATCCCTGATGTTCCCCCTGCCCTGTCATCCACTCTGCTTTTCGACTATACTCTGATCCCCTTTCACTCTATTTACCACTGCATCCTCCATACTCACTCCAGCCCGTTGTGGTAAACCCCAGTATTTAACTCGTTCATCTTTGTATTCAAGTGACTACTAGAGCATTGACGAGATGGATGTTTGCTTAAATACGTGAAGGAAGGAAGGAAAGAAAAAAGGATCGAAGCTTATTCATCCCATTGTGATAAGCCAGGCAGCAGGAGTATTGTGAGAGCAGATCAATTTAATCCAGTAATTAAGACAAATTTGGTGGACAGTGGATTTAAAACACATCTTTAACAGTTCAAATATGACCTTGAATAATATCAATATTAGTATTTTTTCCTTTGTATCCTTGCTCATTTCTTAGACGATCTAGCAATTATACAATTGAAAATCATGTCCCATGATTTTGATTCTTCTAATTTGGACGAAGCCTGGGCTGAAATGAAAAAAACAAACAGGTATATCAAATGACAAAAGCCCGCCCTGCAACCCCTTAAATACACAAAGAGTATATTTCACATTCCTACAGTATGGTATATTTCAAGTAGAGATCTTCCTGGACTTACAATGGGATTATGTCCCAATAAACCCATCGTAAGTTGAAAATATCTTAAGTTGAAAACGCACTGGGACTTTCCTGGTGGCGCAGTGGTTAAGAATCCACCTGACAATGCAAGGGACACGGGTTCAAGCCCTGGTCCGGGAAGATCCCACACGCCACTGAGCAGCTAAGCCCATGCACCACAACTACTGAGCCTGCGTTCTATAGCCCGCGAGCCACAACCACTGAAGCCCGTGTGCCTAGAGCCCGTGCTCTGCAAAAAAGAGAAGCCACTGCAATGAGAAGCCCGTGCACCGCAATGAAGAGTAGCCCCCCTCGCCGCAACTAGAGGAAGGCTGCACACAGCAATGAAGACCCAATGCAGCCAAAAATAAATAAATTGATTTAAAAAAGAAAATGCATTGAATACACCTAACCTACTGAATGTCACAGCTTAGCCTCACCTACATTAAACGTGCTCAAAACATTACATTAACCTGCAGTTTGGCAAAATCATCTAAAACAAAGCCTATTTTATAATATATTATTGAATATTGCATGTAATTCATTGAATTTTGTACTGAAGGTGAAAACCAGAACGGTTGTCTGGGCACAGAATGGTTGTAAGTGGATCGGTCGTTTACCCTGTGATCACTTGGCTGCAGCTGTCCGGCCTCGTGAGAGAGGATCCTACCGCAGATCAGTGGCCCAGGAAAAGATCAAAATTCAAAATGCCAAGTAATCTTTCTACTGAATGTGTATCACTTTCACACCACTATAAAGTCAAAAAATTGTAAGTTGAACCACCACAATTTGGGGACTGTCTGCAGTTTTACAATAGGCTTTGTGTACAAAAATCTAATTACAAATGTGTTACTGTTGGTGAATTAATGTAGACAGAGCTTTGTGTTGGCTGCATTAACTGATTTCAGTTCTTGTATTACCGTAAGTAAGAAGGCCGTGGTGGAAGACGAATTTTTCGAGCTGCCATCTCTCATAAGCTGTGTGACCTTGGGGGAATCACTTAGCTGCTGTGGCCCTTTGTTTCCTAAACTTTAAAATGAAGCTAATAATGTCTACAACACATGGAGGTTGCATGTGACTAAATATTGTAGGAGAAGCTGCTAACACAGTGCTTGGAATATAAAACATGCTTAGTGACTCTTAACCATCTCCTGTCCCCTTTTCTCTCGGTGTACTTTGAAGTAATAACACAATTTACCTCTGCGATTTTGTAATTCAGTCTTTCTATTAATTCAGACTGGCCTTTTCTTCAGTGGGCTTGAATTAGTGAGATTTACTGACTTGTTCATGTTTTTAGAAGGACCCAGGTGCTCAGCAATTTCTTCTCTTCTAGCGTATTTGACACTCGTGAATTATAATGCATATGTAGTGGCAGAATGTCTCAGACAGAAGCTCTTCTCAGAAAATACTTGGCCATATTCCTAGGGTAAACTGTAGTCATGATGGCAATATAAAATTCTGACTTGACCATTGGACCATGAGTCAGGAAACTTGAAAGTGATTTCTAACCTTGCTGTAGACTCCCTTTCCTAACCAAAGCCCAATGTTGCTGTGCCTTCGTATCTTGGAAAAGGTTATCTTTCTTTGCCTCTTTTGGAGGAGACTGAGGTTTATAAAGGAGTTTGAACTCACTTAAGAAAGACAAGCGTAAAACATGTAAAGTTTTATTACCCTTAACAACAATTCTCTTTACTTGTTAAAGGGAGGACGTGCTTCATGAGTAGCAGCTGACATGTCTGGAGTTAGTAAGGTGACGAAGCTCTGATTAAGGTTTTATGAGGCAATCTGTAACACCGAACAGAGGTCACCGGGGTCCCTTCCTATTTCCCTGCTCCATATTTCTTCCTGCAAATTAATTTAGTACTCTCATGAAACACTGCCCTTTTTTTTAATCCAGTGGCAAAAAAAAAAGCCTTGTGCCTACTCCATAAAGACATCCTTGTTTGACTAATTCTACCCACTAGAACCTACAAGTGGGACAGAGTAATGAAAGCTATTTCAAAGGTGTATTAACTACTAATGCTGTGGAATGTCCTAGAAGAATCAAATAATTGAATGGCCGAAGTATCTAAAGAACCAACGACAGGGCAGAAATAAAGAAACTGGCCACTTCCTCGCTGGAGAAATGAAGATTTCTAATTTGACAGTTTCTCATCTGAACTGCCTATCACCCAAAGGGTAGTTGATGGTGCCATAGGCTGGAATGCCTTTTTTTAACTTGATGTGATAATATCTCTGACTCGTAGGTATATATTTTTTGAAAAGGTAAATCTATAGTGATGACATTCTAGAATGCTCTTCTTCTCTTGGAGGCACTGCAGTAATATCATCTCGGAGAGATCGGGCAGAAATGGCCACTAAAGATGAGGAGGAGTGAGAAGCTTGCTCAGGACATATGAATCATTTCTGACCTTCATAATGCTGAGCGTTGCAATTACCCCTCTTGCTGAAACAAGAAGTGACGAGGCCATCCAAAAGGCAGCAGTGATTTTAAAAGGGGGAAGAAAAGTGGGCGTCTAATTGGAGGACGTTGAAAGACACTGATGTTAAGGAGGGAGGCTCAGAAGACTGTATTTATTGAGCACTTATTATACTACCAGGAACTGTGCTAGGTACATGGGATTCAGCAGAAAACAAGTTCAGATATGATTTTTTAGCTCACATGCCATACGTTGTAGTCCAGTGGGACAGACTGCCAGGGTTAGAAGTCTGTGATGGGATGCTGAGGGGAAGTTTTTCTTTTGTTCCAGAAATCTGGCTAGCATCCCAGGTTGAGAATGGAGAGGCAAATACCCCTCACATTAAAAATAGCTCCAGGAGCAGCCAATAGTTACAGTCAGACTCCTATGCACCCCAGGGAGGCTGCAGACCCTGCCTCACCAACTCATTCCCTGCATGTAAGGACAGAACTGGGGAGGGAAGAAGGGGCAGGGTCCTTGGCCTGCAGTGAATGTACTGCTCAGGTGAGAGGCTTTTCCTTCCCTCCCAGCGGAGGAACGCGAGGGGTAGTTCTTTCCTCCAAAGGCAGGTGGATACTAGTGTGACTTGTGTGTGAAGGGGAGACAGGCATCCCACTTTCCGGCTCCAATATCTATTTAGGCCATAGATTTGCTGATTAATTATTCATTGGTTGACTTATTTATTCATTTATTTAAGCTAAAAATTTATTGAAGACCTAATATGTACCTGCCAGGTATTGTTACAAGCCCTAAAAATACTGAGATGAGCCAAGTAACGTCTCTGACCTCATGCATGAAGGTTACTTTTTGTTACGTTTTTATGTTTACGTGTCAGGGTATGGTGTGTGGTTTACGGAGACTGAAAAGAAGCACTTAGATACGATCTCAGGTGGTGACAACTGTTATAAAGAAAACCAAAGCTAGGATGAGAGAATGAGGTGATTGGCATCTAATGCGGGTGGTTGGGGAACACTTCCTGATGAGATGGTGTTGGTCCAGAGTCTAAGGAAGTAAGTCTAAGAGCCATGCAGGTGCTAGGAGAGCATCGGCGTAGATGGAGGCAACGGAAATCACACAGTGCTGAGGCAGGGCCGTGCTGGGTGTGCCCAAGAGCTGACGGGTTGATGCGGAGGCCGGTGTCACTGGAGCGAAGCACTGGGCGAGAAGGTTGTGGAACTGGTGAGCTGAATCACTCTGCCCCGTCAGCCTCTGCGAAGAACCTGTCCTCTGCTTGGAATGAGAAGGGAAGCAGCCACGTAAGGCTTCTGAGCACGCGGGTGATGTGATCTAACTCCCGTCTAACTCGGGAGCGATGTGATCTATCCCGGCCTAACTCACGCGATCACCCCACTTATTTTGTGAAGACAGTCTGTAGGGGCCAACAGTCCCAGCTGGAAGCTAGTTAGAAGGCAAGAGTCTAGGGGAGAGATAAGAGCTCGGCCATGATGTTGACCAGCTTTGGGGCCTATCTTTTTTGTGGTATCTTTGTCTGGTTTTGGTATCAGAGTGACGATGGCCTCCTAAAATGAGCTCGGGAGTGCTCCTTCCTCTGCAATTTTCTGGAAGAGTTTCAGAAGGACAGGTGTTAACTCCTCTCTAAATGTTTGGTAGAATTCACCTGTGAAGCCATCTGGTCCTGGATTTTTATCTGTTGGGAGTTTTTAATCAGTTTCAATTTCAGTGCTTGTAATCGGTCTGTTCATATTTTTTTTTTTATGTCTTCCTGATTCAGTCTTGGGAGATTGTACCTTTCTAAGAATTTGTCCATTTCTTCTAGGTTGTCCGTTTTATTGGCATAGAGTTGCTTGTAGTAGTCTCTTAAGACCTTTTGTACTTCTGTGGTGTCAGTTATAACTTCTCCTTTTTCATTTCTAATTTTATTGATTTGAGCCCTCTCCCTTTTTCCTGATGAGTCTGGCTAAGGGTTTATCAATTTTATCTTTTCAAAGAACCAGCTTTTAGTTTCATTTGGTCTTTTCACTTATGTTCTTAGTCTCAATTTCATTTATTTCTGCTTTGATCTTTATGATTTCTTTTCCTCCTGTTAACTTTGCATTTTGTTTGTTCTTCTTTCTCTAGTTGCTTTAGGTGTAAGGTTAGCTTGTTTGAGATTTTTCTTGTTTCTTGAGGTAGGCTTGTATCACTATAAACTTCCCTCTTAGAACTGCTTTTGCTTCATCCCACAGGGTTTGGATCATTGTGTTTTCATTGTCATTTGTCTCTAGGTACTTTGTGATTTCCTTTTTGATTTCTTTAGTGATCCATTGGTTGTTTAGTAGCATATTGTTTAGCCTCCATGTGTTTTTGTTTTTAGCAGTTTTTTTCTTGTAGTTGATTTCTAATTTCGTAGTGTTGTGATTGGAAAAGATACTTTACATGATTTCAATTTTCTTAAATTTGCCAAGGCTTGCTTTGTGGCCCAGCATGTGATCTATCCTGGAGAATGTTCCATGTGCACTTGAAAAGAACGTGCATCTGCTTTCGGATAGAATGGTCTATAAATATCAGTTAAGTTCATCTGGTCTAATGTGTCATTTAAGGCCTGTGTTTCCTTATTGATTTTCCATCTGAATGATCTGTTCATTGATGTAAGTGGGGTGTTAAAGTCCCCTGCTATTATTGTGTTGCTGTATGTTTCTCCTTTTATGTCTCTTAACATTTGCCTTATATGTTGAGGAGCTCCTATGTTGGATGCATATACATTTATAATTGTTATATATTCTTCTTGGATTGATCCCTTGAGCATTATGTAGTGTCCTTCTTTGTCTCTTGTAACAGTCATTATTTTCAAGTTTTTTGTCTGACGTGAGTATTGCTCCTCTAGCTTTCTTTTGATTTCCATTTGCTTGGAATAGCTTTTTCCATCCCCTCACTATCAGTCTGTATGTGCCCCTAGATCTGAAGTGAGTCTCTTGTAGGCAGCATATATATGAGTCTTGTTTTTGTATCCATTCATCCAGTCTATGTCTTTTGGTTGGAGCATTTAACCTATTTACATTTAAGGTAGTTATGGATATGTGTGTTCTTATTGCCATTTTGTTAATTGTTTTGGATTTGTCTTTACAGGTCTTTTTTCTTCCTTTCCTCTTTTGTTCTCTCGCGATTTAATGACTGTCTTTAGTGTGGTGTTTGAATTCCTTTCTCTTTTTTGTGTTTATCATAGATTTTTGGTTTGCAGTTTTGATACAACAGGCTATATACATACATTATTGTTTTAAGTTGCTGATCTCTTAATTTCGAATGTATGTCAGATATCCTGCATTTGTACTCTCCTCTGATGATGACGGCTGGTTTTGATATTATATTTGTGTGTGGATGATTTCCTACATTTACCATATGTTTGCCTTTACCAGTGAGCTTTCCCACTTCGCAATCTTCTTGTTTCTAGTTTTAGTTTCTTGGCCTTTTCTTTTCCGCCTAGAGAAGTTCCTTGAGCATTTGTTGTAAAGCTCGTTTGGTGGTGCTGCATTCTTGTAGCTTTTGCTCTGTCTGAAAGCTTTCGATTTCTCCGTCAAATCTTGACGAGAGCCTTACTGGGTAGAGTGTTCTTGGTTGTAGGTTTTTTCTCCTTTCATCACTTTAAATATATTGTGCCACTCCCTCCTGGCCTGCAGAGTTTCTGCTGAAAAATCAGCTGATAACATTATGGGAACACCTTGTATGTTTTGTTGCTTTTCCTCTTGTTGCTTTTAATATTTTCTCTTTATATTTAATTTTCATCAATTTGATTACTATGTGTCTCTGCATGTTCCTCCTTGGGTTAATCCTGTATGGGACTCTCTGTGCTTCTTGGACTTGGGTGACTATTTCCTTTCTCATGTTAGGGAAGTTTTCAGCTATTATCTCTTCAAATATGTTCTTGGGCCCTTTCTCTCTCTATTCTCCTCCTTGGACCCCTATAATATTAGTGAATGTTTGTGCGTTTGATGTTGTCCCAGAGGTCTCTTAAACTGTCCTCGTTTCCTTTCATTCTTTTTTCTTTATCCTGTGGCAGTGATTTCCACCATTCTGTCTTCCAACTACTTATCTGTTCTTCTACGTCATTTATTCTGCTATTGATTCCTTCTAGTGTATATTTCATTTCAGTTACTGTATTCTTCAACTCTGTTTTGCTCTTAATATTTTCTAACTCTTTATTAAAAACTTCTTGTAACTTCTCACTCTATGCATCCATTATTTTCTGAGTTCTTGGATCATCTTTATGATCATTACTCTGAACTCTTTCTCAGGTAGATTGCCTATCTCCACTTCACTTAGTTGTTCTTCTGGGGTTTTATCTTGTTCCTTCATCTGGAACATAGTCCTCTGCTGTCTCACTTTGTCTAAATTTCGATTTGTATTTTTATGTATGTGGAAGGTTAGTTATATTTCTCAACCTTGGAGAAATGGCCCTTTATAGAAGATGTCATATGTCCCAGAAGTATACTCCCCTTTCACCAACCAAGGGCTAGGGACCAGCTGGTCCCAGGGTAGGTTCTGATCTGTGTTTGCAGATTCGGTTCTGCAGGCTGCCAGATCATGGTTCTCTTGCTTCTGCTGTCTGCCCCCTGGTGGGGGAGGCTGTTCTAGAGGCGTATGCAGGCTTCCTGGTGGGAGGGGCGGGTGCTTGCCCACTGATGGGTAGAGCTGCGCCTTGGCCCTCTGGTGGGCAGGGCTGTGTCAAGAGGCCTGTCTAGAGGAAGCTGTGGACTCAGGAAGTCTTTAGGCAGCCTGTCTGCTGACGGGTGAGGCTCTGTTCCCACCCTGTTGGTTGTTTGGCCTGAGATGTCCCACAACTGGAGCCTACAGGCTGTTGGGTGGGACTAGGTCTTGGTGCCAAAAGTCAGCATCCAGGAGAGCTCACGCCGACGAATACTCTCTGATACCTCTGCCACCAGTGTCCTTGTCCCTAGAGTGAGGCAGAGCCACCCCCCACCTCCCCAGGAGACCAAGACCAGCAGGCAGGTCTGGCCCAGGCTCCTATGAATTCACTGCTTTTGCCCTGGGTCCCAGTGCACGTGAGACCTTGTGTGCACCCTCCAAGAGTGGAGTCTCTGTTTTGTCTAGTTCTGTGGAGTGCCTGTGGTCAAGCCCCACTGGGCTTTTTTTTTTTTTTTTTAATTTATTTTGGCTGCACTGGGTCTTCATTGCTGGGCACAGGCTTTCTCTAGTTGCGGCGAGCGGGGGCTACTCTTCGTTGCGGTGCGCGGGCTTCTCATCGTGGTGGCTTCTCTTGTTGCGGAGCACAGGTTCTAGGCACGCAGGCTCAGGAGTTGTGGCTCGTGGGCTCAGTAGTTGTGGCTCACGGGCTCTAGAGCGCAGGCTCAGTAGTTGTGGTGCATGGGTGTAGTTGCTTCGTGGCATGTGGGATCTTCCCGGACCAGGGCTTGAACCCGTGTCCCCTGCATTGGCAGGCGGATTCTTAACCACTGCACTGCCAGGGAAGCCCCCCCACTGGCCTTTAAAACCAAATGCTCTGGGGGCCCCTCCTCCTAACGCCAGACCCCCAGGCTGGGGAGCCTGATGTGGGGCTCAGAGCTCTCACTCCTCTGGGAGAACTTCTGTGATATAATTACTCTCTAGTCTGTGGGTTGCCTATCCAGGGGGTTATGGGATTTGATTATATCGCAAGTGCACCCCTCCTACCATCTCACGGATTCTTCTTTATATCTTCGGATGTATTGATAGAATAATTTTTTGGTAGGTTCCAGTCTTTCTTATCGATGGTGGTTCAGCAGTTAGTTGTGATTTTGGTGTGCTTGTGAGAGGAGGTGAGCTCCAGGTCCTTCTATTCCGCCATCTTGTCCAGGAACTCTATAATTCTTTTAAGTTGTCTCTTTTAGAGAAATGGTAGGCATCCAAATTTTAAGCCTCTCTTTCCAGAAGTTCCATAACTTCAGACAAGTTCTTTAATCTGGAGATCTGCTTGCCTGGCACTTCCTGGACCCCCTCTCCGTGACCCCTAAACCCCTTTCTCCTGCAGACACTTTAAATTGGGGCCTATCTGAACAGAGGACAAGAGAAACGAAGGGCTGGTGGGAGGAGAGCAGGCTGCATGCCCTGTATCTGGTGGTGCCGCAGGGCTACGTGTGTCCCTGACATGAACACAGCAAAGCTTAGTTGAGACCGAACACCACCAACCTCTGCTCCCAAGAAGGTCAACTGGTGGGTCCGGAAGCCTCAGAAGCCAGTGGCTGGAGATAAACACTGTCCACTAGTGACAGCTAAGCTTAGAGAAGACATGGGACCCGAGTTGAGCCGTTCTGGGGCTGTGTAGCTGGGAGGCTGTCTCTAGGCACTTAAAACATCCAAATACATATTCCATGAGAGAGCTGGCATTTCAGGTCAGGCCACACAGAAGACACGGGCAGCCACCTAGGGTGAGCCAGAGAGGCAGAGATTACCAGCAAGGAGCGTGTCAAAGCTGTGACTGCTACATAAAGACTCACTGTGCTCTCTGTCTGCATCTCAGGAAGAGCTGGAGCCCACACGAGAAAGGAGGGAAGTATGGAATCGGATCCAAGATGGGAAGTGCCAAGGAGAAGCGGTCTGAGTGTCAGTGCCCATAACGTATGCACAGGCATGGGACCTGCCTAGGACACACACCATCCTTAGACTGGAGAGGGAGATTCAGCAGGGCCGGGTGGGGAAACAGTAAATCGGCAGACTATCATTACACACCCGGCCAGAGTTTCTGCTCTAATCTGTGTAGTAAACATGATGAAGGGACTCCCAGGTACTCTGGGGGTGTAGCTCAAGAAATCCTTCCCAGTCGGGGCATTTTGGAAAACTTTCCCAAGAAATTGGCACTTTGGACCAGAAGCCACCGTGGACATTGTTCAAGCAAAGGGGAATACGGCACATTTCAGAAACAGCCAACTTTGAGGAACTGGGGGAAGGAAGACCTCAGGGCAAGTCCCCATCTGCTCTAAAGCCCACATGACCACCAAAGGAACTAAAAATAATCTTACTTTAAAATGTCATCTTCATCTTAGGGCTTAACAATGGGCTGGTAGATATGTTTGACCTCTTGAAACAAGAGGTTCAAGTTTCCTTGTTTAAGATTTGCACCAATTCAGAGAGTATCTTCCTTATAACTCCAAACACCCTGAACACAACCCTTAAAAAAAAAAAACATCTGTTGCATGTATATAATGTTGTTTCTAAGTTAAAATTAACCATTTAGTTCTCTATATTTGCATTAATCTCAGAACGATTTGGAGTATTCACTAGATTCATTTTGATCCAATTGGATTTTGTTCCAGGGGTCTGGGTTATGTTTTAGATTTAACACAGGTTTTACCTCTATCGATGATAACAGTGGTTAAAGTTGTCTGCGGTGATGGTGAACTTAAGATGGGAGTTTATACCAGTGCATTCAATAAGAAAGAGTGTGTAGGTGAAAAAGGAGAAAGAATGGGTCTGAAGAAAGGTCTGCCTATCCCCAGAAAATTAAGGGAAGATTTTAAAAAGTGATTAAATGCAGGAGGATTCACATTGATATGTTTTGATAACATTTCAGACGTAACACTGTGGATATGGCAGTAGTTTAAGCCTGTCTTGTGCCTACTGTTGAAGGACTAGTTGGAGAAGAGAGAAAGGACCTGGGGAGGGAGGGAGACCTCAGTGGAATTTGTATGCTGGAGAATGAGTGTTGGGGTCGTTCCCTCTCTTCTGGGGGCCTAGTAACTAGAAAACCAGACCGTCTTTAGGGACCAAAGGAAGGTTGGAAACAAATGCTGGTATTGAAAACATGAGGGAGAATATGAGGGCCTTCTGTGCACCTGTCTTTCCCCAGAGGGTGACCGATCACCCACTATGCCCATGAGGAAACATCTGCGCACGAGTGAGTGAACTTCTTGTATTACAGCTTGTGACACACATTTTCCCAAAATCAGAGTCCTGTGTCCACGGTATAGTTGGGAGGTGGAGGGGTGAGGGGTACTGTTACAAAATAAGCCAGAGGCATGAAATTCTTCAATCCTGAGCAGGGTTCCTCGCCTTGAAACACTCTTTTCTGACCCAGTGTTCTGGACGAAACCTTAAGGGCCCCATTTCTTCCGTCCCTTTAGAACCCAGGACAGGTTTTGAGTAGCCAGATGGCTGCTGCTTCTCCCTGGGGCCCTACTCCTATCTCTGAGTTCTCCAGGAACAAAGGGAACTTTACAAGGAGAGGGGACCTTGGTCAGAAGTCCTCTCCCCTAAAATCCTGGGCTGAAGTCTTTTCTTCACGTGTTTGTGAAATGCCTTTGGTAGTTTCAGTTAGTAAAGTAGTTACGGAGAGAACTTTGGAAATATACCCAAGTCTTTAGCAAATGCTTATAACACCTGAAAATAATTTAATGGAAATAATCAAAGATGCAGAGACTTATATACCGTGTTTTCAAAAGGAAAACAAATTGTATGCTATAAATGAAATGATAGCACAAGAGATTTAAAAACTGTAGCAATCAGGCAACTATATAGCTATTCATAGTCATTCTTGTGGGGAAAAAAAGCTACTAGTACATAAAATAGAAGTTTCCTCTTCACTTAGGTGGCTTCATCAAGCACTGAAGTATTTTAATAGTATTAATTTCTAATCCCTTTACTTTTGCTAATATGTAGATTTAAATATACTCAAATAGGGTATTTTATTCCCAAATTTATATCTTCAACCAAGATCCCCTTCTTCCCTCCAGAAACACATATCATTTCCTCTTTAATATTTCCATGTGTATGTTCCAGCCACACCTAAAACTCAACGTGTTAAAAACTGATCACCATAATGCTTTATTTCAAGATATGGCTCAGTCATTCACCGTCAAGCCAGGAATTTCAATGTCTTTATTTGCTTATTTATAATATATTTATTCAAGTATGGTTTATTATAAGATATTGAATAGAGTTTCCTGTGCTACACAATAGGACCTTGTTTATCCATCCTATATATAATAGTTTACATCTGCTAGTCCCAAATAAATCCCTCCCTCCCCTGCCGCCCCCTGCCTGCAGCCCCAAGTCTGTTCTCTATGTATGTGAGTTTGTTTCCGTTTCATAGATAAATACCTTTGTGTCATATTTTAGATTCCACATATAAGTGATATCATACATTTGTCTTTCTCTTTCTGACTTACTTCGCTTAGTATGATAATCTCTAGGTCCATCCATGTTGCTGCCAATGGCATTATTTCATTCTTTTTTGTGGCTGAGTAATATTCCGTTATATATGTATGTTTGTGTGTGTGTGTATGCCACATCTTCCTTATCCATTCATCTGTCAGTGGACACTTAAGTTGCTTCCACGTCTGGGCTATCGTAAACAGCGCTGCTATGAACATTGGGGTGCATGTGTCTTTTTGAATTATAGTTTTCTCTGGATATACGCCCAGGAGTGGGATTGCTGAATCACATGGCGACTCTATTTTAGTTTTTTGAGGACCCTTCATACTATTTTCCATAGCGGTTGCACCAATTTACATTCCCACCAACAGTGTAGGAGGGTTCCCTTTTCTCCACACCCTCTATAGCATTTGTTATTTGTAGCCTTTCTATTGATGGCCATTCTGACCAGTGTGAGCTGGTACCTCATTGTAGTTTTGACTTGCATTTCTCTAATTAGCGACGTTGAACATCTTTTCATGTACCTATTGGTCATCTGTATGTCGTCTTTGGAGACATGCCTATTTAGATCTGCCTGTCTTTTGATTGGGTTGTTTGGTTTTGTGTTACTGAGTTGTTTGAACTGTTTGTATATGTTGGATATTACACCCTTGTCAGTCATAAATATTTTCTCCCATTCTGTAGGTTGTATTTTCATTTTGTTTATGGTTTCCTTTGCTGTGCAAAAGCTTATTAGTTTGATTAGGTCCCATTTGTTTATTTTTGATTTTACTTCTATTGCCTTGGTAGACTGACCTTAGACAACATTGGTAAGATTTATGTCAATGTTTTAGCCATGTTCTCGTCTAGGAGTTTTATGGTGTCTTGCCTTATGTCTGAGTCTTTAAGCCATTTTTGAGTTTATTTTTGTGTATGGTATGAGGGGGTGTTCTAACTTTGTTGACTTACATGTGGCTGTCCAGCTTTCCCAACACCGCTTGCTGAAGAGACTGTCTTTTCCCCGTTGTATATTTTTGCCTCCTTTGTCGAAGATTAATTGACCATAGGTGTCCAGTGTCATTCCTGGTTTGTTGCTGTTTCTTACTTCCCACACCCAAGTATTGTACCTTCTACTTTTGGCCGGAGTTTGCCACGGTCATAATCTCGGCCAACAACCAATTCTCAGTGTTACTGCTGGAAAAGTCTAAACCTTAGTCCCCATGTCCAATTTGTCCTCCTGAAATTAGATCTTAATTCTCAGTAACACTTGCAATGCATTTCATGCAAATGGACTTTCCATTTCTTTGAGAACAAATGGATGGGTCCATAACATTGTGTATAAAACTCGGCCACCGCGCCCTCTGCTTTGCTTCTGCAGCCACTCTCTACTTCTAGAATACATTTTTCCTTCTTACCCCCAGGAGGTAATGCTCTTCTTTCTGTAGCATTTTCTCCCCATCAGCATCTCTCCATCTAATTCTGCTAATCACCTAACCAACTCCCACTCGTCCTCAGAGCCAGCAGTGGACAGTCATGGTGAAACTGCGGCGGGTCCACATATTTATTTCATGGTTGAAGTTCGTGGCACCTTTTGGAGTTGAGAACTAAACAGCAATGGTGCAGTATCGACAGCTCTGCTTCACCCTTCAGGTTTCTGCCTCAGTGGCAGTGGCTGGGGCAGCTTTCTGTCCACCCTCTCCCCTCTCTTGCAGGTACATTTACACACACCTGCGAGGTCTTCCATTTCACTTCTCCACAGCAGCCTGGGCCTCTCCTCTGCAGCGCTTAACATGTGCAATTATTTGTTTAATGCCTTTCTTCCCCATTATACTGAAAGCCCCATCAAGTCAGAACTCCAGCTGTCTTGCCTGCTGTATTCCAGAGCCTTCGAAGGTATCTGGAACTTGTGGGTGCCCAGTAAACAACTGCTGAAAGCTCACTCCCTACACGTAAACTCACGATTTAAAATGTAATCTCACGGGGTCTTTAATGTGCTCCCTTCTGAAAGACATTCCGCTTAGGACAGGAAGAGCATAGGGCCAATCACACCAGCAGAAATAGACGCTGGGACACGTATGCATACATCTCTAGACATGTATCAGCACCAGGCTAAGCCAAAAATTGAGGAAGACAGAAGTTTCCCCTGGCTCTTGTGTCTTTGGAAGTTCCTCCTGCACTTACCCTTTCTTTCCCTTCTCAGATGATCACTGTAAATCTCTATTTTCCCCTTTCTTTTCTCTATAATTCAGACCACTTCTCTTCTATGGGTCAGCTCAATTAAAGTCACTCTGGTTCTGATTACTTTCTAATCTGCAAGGCAGTACATAACCACATGACATTGAAACATTTAATTGAAGGAAAAATTGATGGTTCTTTTGAATGTAATAAAAATTGATGCTAAGAGTCATTCACTACCGATAAAAAGGCATGATATACTCTAAAAGTCACTGGAATGGTATCAGAGTAAGACCTGAATAATTAGGGTTGACATTAAAAAAAAAAAAATAGAAACGACTTCTAATTTGTGAAACACAGATCTGGCATGATGACTATAGGCCTTATGAGGAATTATAACTTTTCAGACCAGCTCCGTTTTTAGAAATGTGTAACAGGTTCACATACATGCACATGCACGTGGGCCCACACACAAATTCACTCCTCCAAAGAGTATAACGTGTGCGTAGGCGCTATCTTTGTTGCTGGATCAACAGCCATTAAAGATCAGTTTTGCTTTTATGGTTATGTCTGTTTTGAGGATTAAATTTTTCACAGAATTTGACAGAGAAGATGTATTATTTTCCAGGTTGTGCGTTGTGTCCCCTTAAAACTCATTATCAGTTGTTCGAATTCACAAATTTTATGCTTGGTAGCAATGGAAAAAATAAGGCTTTTTATGTTCTGTCAGCAAGATCTACTCTAGGATCAGTTTGGCTTGTTCAAGTGGATATGAATTACCTGTAAAATAGTCTTAAGAGAAACAGTGGGAATTCAGCTTTGCCACTTTATGTAGTACAGACTGGTCACCTCTATTCACTGACAGCTACTAATGAGAGATCACTTCCTAAGATCATTACTGGAAATAAGTTCCCTTGTAAAAATTAATCTATTGGTGCCACAAAATGCAAAATTTCAATTATTCATTCATCTTATTTATTACCCTATACGTAGGGCTTTTAAGCCTCTAGCTGCCCTGATTTCAGAATGCATGTTTTTATGATCACTGAGAAAGAAATAATAGCTTAATATGCCTTTTCTCTGACACTTAAAATGCTACTTTTTTTTTTTTTTTTTTCTTGCGGTACGCGGGCCTCCCTCTGCTGTGGCCTCTCCCGTTGCGGAGCACAGGCTCCGGACGCGCAGGCCCAGCGGCCACGGCGCACGGGCCCAGCCGCTCCGCGGCACGTGGGATCCTCCCGGACCGGGGCGCGAACCCGGTTCCCCTGCATCGGCAGGCGGACGCGCAACCACCGCGCCACCAGGGAAGCCCTAAAATGCTACTTTTAAAATTATTTATTTTTGGCTTCATCGTGTCGTCTTTGCTGCGCGCGGGCTCTCTCTAGTTGCGGCGAGCGGGGGCTACTCTTCGTTATGGCGCACGGGCTTCTCATTGCAGTGGCTTCTCTTGTTGCGGAGCACGGGCTCTAGGTGCACGGGCTTCAGTAGTTGTGGCTCGTGGGCTCAGTAGTTGTGGCTCGTGGGCTTCAGTAGTTGTGGCTCGTGGGCCGTAGAGCACAGGCTCAGTAGGTGTGGTGCACAGGCTTAGTTGCTCCGAGGCATGTGGGACCTTCTTGGACCAGGGCTCGAACCCGTGTCCCCTGCATCGGCAGGCAGATTCTTAACCACTGCGCCACCAGGGAAATACCAAAATGCTACTTTTTTGTGTGTGTGTGGTATGCGGGCCTCCCTCCGTTGCGGAGCACAGGCTCCGGACGCGCAGGCTCAGCTGCCACGGCTCACGGGCCCAGCCGCTCCGCGGCACGTGGTATCCTCCCGGACCGGGGCGCGAACCCGGCTCCCCCTCATCGGCAGGCGGACGCGCGACCACCGTGCCACCAGGGAAGCCCCAAAATGCTACTTTTTAAAAAGTACTTTTTCATTTGGAGAATAAATAAAAATGTAATTGTACACAGTTATTATTCTAGTTTACTAAGACTGTAGTATTAAGAGAAGAACAAGTCTTTATGGTATTAACGTATTTTTGTGTGTGTGTCCTATTTATAATTATTATTTGTTCTTAGTTTCAAGACAAATCTGGAGTAACTTTGGTCTTAAGGCCGTGTAGGAACGTTGTATTTTGGAGAAAGAGAACTTCTGTGCGTGGACAACCTCATCAAAGGGTTCAGTCCAATCCTACTTAATTCAGCAAATATTTTTCCAGCACCTACTATGTCCATGGCACTGTGCCCACTGAACTCTGTCCCAAGTACTGGGCTCACAAGTGTTTGCCCTCGGCCACAGGGGCGGTTAAATGGGCCAGGGAATGACTCAGTGTAAATGCAGTGCTTGTGGCCTCACGTTATCTGGTCAGTAAGCAGTATCTTCGTTTCCAAGTGAAGTATTATCACAGCACCTGTTTATCTGGTGTCATTAGAATTTATATTATATTGAGATTAGTCACAATTATCCCAACACCAAATGTGATTATATGCATCGTAGGCTGTCATGTGTAAGTTCTCCTGTTTCTCCAAAGGATTTATGCCTTTAGTATTTACTTTCCCACTTCCATTTTCTCAGTTTTCTGTTTGAAGTTAATCCTTCTTACTGAAGAGAAGGGCAGCAAAAATTGAAGTGAGGAGTTGATCCTTCTTGGTTGTCTGTTCACACTACACTCTCATCTTCGGAGAGCAGTTCTGACATTCCCCTCTCTTTTCTAAAAATTTCTAGATCTAAACATATACAGCAGCAGATCCTTTTTCCTTTTCCTTACTATTTCTCATTACTTTCTACTCATGCCTTCAGAGACTTCACAAGAGGCGCTACTGGTGATGTACAAGGTGTGTAGAAGCAGCACTGGGCTAACAGTCCAAATATCTGGGTTCTGATTCCCACTTTGCCTCTCCCAGCTGTAGGGCGCTGGGTAAGATATTTTAACCTATGAGACTGTTTTCTCACCTGTACGATGGGTTCAGTAATCTCTACCGTGCCTTCCCTAGAGACGGGAGAATGTAAGTAAAAGCTCCTCAAACATATCAAATATAATAATTATAGATATAAAATATTTCTTATGTATTTATACTACTTATATAGTCAAATATATACATATATTTATATCATCTATATACGCACACATACATATATATGTGTGTGTATCTGTATGTGCATGTGTGTTTGGCTACAAGCCCTTGGTTATATCATAAAATACAAGACCTTTCCAAGTCACATCTTTGTGAAGGAGCAGCCCCTGATCACATGAACATTTGTTACACACACACACACACACACACACACACACACACACACAGGGGGGGCAGCATTGTGTAGTGGGGAAAGCACAGGGGCTGTGAAGCTAGACTTCCTCGGGTCAAAAACCACTCCTCCAAACATTGCTGGGTATCTTTGAGAAAGTTACTTAACCTCCCTGAGCCCCACTTTCCTTATTTGTAAAATGGGCTTAAGAATTCAATCTACCTCATCGGATTGTTATGAGGATTCGATGAGTTAATGCATTAAGCACTTCAAACAGGGCCTGATTTTTGAAAGAATTCAATATGTATGAGCTATTATTAGTGTCGCTACGAAGTGAAAAGTCAGGTATTTAGACTTTCCTGCGCTTTGTGAGCGAAGAGCCACATTGACATAAGAAGGTCATGACCCTCATCTCTAAGTCTTCTGAATTTTGTTTGTTTACAGCCTAGCACTCTGCTAGAGGTTACCTTTTCTGGTTATTTCTAATAAAGACAAGAATTCTTTCTTTAGGCTTAAGGAGAATGATTTTATACGAATACTTAGACCGAAAGTCATTTATTATAATGAGTACTCCGTACAAATTAAATGGCTTTATTTTTAATTACCATATTAGGCAAGACATACACCAAAAATGTTCAACATGAAAGTGCAGATATTAAATATCTATTTCGTGAAAACACTAGATATGAAATCACAGGTTGTGTTCATTTGACAGAATAATTCCATTTCCATTTTTTTCCTAAAAAACGTTAATTGGAGATGTGTTATAAGGATTTATATACACCGGGTCTTCAGTTTAAACCTCTGTACAAAAGTAATTTTTCAGTACACTGTGGTACAGCTACACAATAGAATATTGTTCAGACATTAAAACCATATTTTTGAAGAACATAACTCAGAAGTATTTATGATATAAGGCTAAATAAAAAGAAAGTAACCTACAAACTGCTTTACAGATTAAAATACCAGGTGTATGTACATATATTACATTACAAAAGACTGCAAGCAGCTGTACCATAACACAAAATATAATTTTCTTGGTGGGAGAATTATGAATGTTTTTAACATTTCCTTCTGAATATGTATAAACAAACATATATATATTTTCATGTTTTCCAAATTTTCAATGTTATAGTTTTAAACTTTTTTTTTAATTGCTAGAAAATATTTCAACTTTTTAGCCCATTACATCTTGAGACAGATAAAACAAAATGCTTAAGTGGGAATCCATTAAGTTAACATTAAAAATGCATTCCAATTTACATTAGGTGCAGACAAATACTGCCGATTCCCCTGATATGAGGTACCTAGAACAGTCAAACTCGTAAAGTCAGAAAGTACATTGACTCGTAGATGCTGGCAGGTGGGGAGGAGGAGTTAGTGTTTAATGGGGACAGAGTTTCAGTTTAGGAAGGTGAAAGATTCGGGAGATGGATGATGGTGAGAGCTGCACAACAAGGTGAATGCACTTAGTGTACAGTTTAATATGGTTAAAATAATATATTTCATATTATGTGACTTTTAACACAGTGGAAAAAAACATTAAAAAAAAAAGTTGGTCAGATACTTGTAAAATTCTTCACTTGAAAAAATCACACAATACAAACATTCATGGAGACAGGGAAACATTTTGTAGATTGGAACTTTAGGCAGTTGTGGACCTAGAAAGCCAAGCTTTCTCTGCAAACACAAGAGTACTGGTTGCAGAAGAGGGTCAGAGAAGTGAGTTTCAGCAAGGGTGGTCTCAGGAACCCCTGGCTAAGTCACTGAGCAAGGAGGACTAAGGCGGAGGGTCTCGGGCCCAAGAAGGAGGCAATACTTGGCCAGGGACTTAATTTCAGCGCTTATCTGAGAACCAAACTATAGTTATATTGACATGTTTTTACTACTACTGGAAAGAGAGACAGATGAACATACTAACTGACTCAGAGAGAGAGAGAGAGAGAGACGTGCAGGAGAGAAAGTGTGAAAGAGAGTTTCTGAAGAAGACAGAAGGAAAACTAACTTGTACAGTTCCTCCCAGCTAGTCCTTTGTCATTTATCATCGGGACTTTACAACTAAGCACCACAGCATAACAACACGAAGAAACTCGAAACAGTTTTGGGATGAAGTCCTCGCACAAAGAGCAAAGGAAGCAGCCGTGTGCTCCCTGGGATGGTACCCGGATAGATGGATAAGAAAAGCCATTTAATAAGTGGCGATGGGACGGAACATGGCTGAGCTCTACTTCTGAATCACACTGAGAAACATCCTAAGCTCTTCAGGCTACAGGTCGAGCACGTCTCGTGAAGTGGAATTTACACCTGAAGAAAAAAAAGCATGCTGCTCTACCTGTCGAATAAACCTTTGACAGGGTAAAAATATAGAGCGGGTAGATCTCACATTGTGTGCCCTATGGGGTCTTTATGACTGATTCACCAGTTTTCTGTTAGAAATCACTTAAAAAAGAAACCTTTCTTTTCCCTCTTGCTTTTAGGTTGTTTTAAAATTATAAAGTAAAAAGGATTCGATTCCACAGAGTTCATTTTCTCAGAAGGTTGAAAGAATGATTTCCTACAACCAAGGAAACAGACCAGTCCTGTACGTTCAAGACTATGCCAAAGGCAAATGACAATAACTCTATTCTGGGGCCTTTGTTGTCTTGGGCTTGTTAGAGTAATGCTGCCATTGAGGGTTTTGGTTTAGGACTAAGTTGGGAAGGATGCATTCAGAGGTCCTAGAAAACAGGCCGCTCTTAAGTGTCTTGGACTTGACATTATTTGGTTAAGACCTATTGTGCTGTCCTCTCCTCCACCAGGAAAAAAAAAAAAAAAAACATCAACCCAGGAGTAGGGCTGACGTTTCGTCAGCAGGCTGGAGCAGTACACGTTTAATTACCCACCGGGAGGTATGAGGGGTGGCCCTGCACACAGATCAGTTCTGCCCGAGGGCATTATTAACCCAGATGCTCCCATTAGCATGTGGTAAAAAAAAAAAAAAGACCTGCCAGGCCCCAGCCTTTGCTGCTGCATTTGAGACAAGGAGATCCGTACTCAGTAAGCTGGCCAACTGCAATTTGGTTCTAAAATGTCTCTAGAGTGGAAACACTCAAGTCTTGGAAAAACCAAAACACAGGGAAGGAGGTACATAGGCAAAGGGATATTACAAAGATTCAAACATTAGGTCAGAATTGCCTGACCTAAATGTTGGAGAACATGAGTGAGTGCTTGGGGAGAACGAGACACGACAGAAGTCGGCCAAGTAAACTTGGCTAGCGGCTCTCCAACCCCGGCAAAAGTCAGCGGCGTGCATGGGTATGTTCTGAAAGCTTTGTTCTTTGCCCTCTGTTCTTCTGCATTCTTAACTGGCAGTCAAACATGTCAAACTTTTGAATTCAAAACTGCTTCAAGATCTGCATTAAACAATGGGTTAACATGTAAACCATATACGTCACAGCCAAGCAACTTCTTCCAATCATCTGATGTTGGAGAAACGCGCATTCAGCTCCAAAGGAGAGTTCTATGCCCCAGGAATACCTAAAGCTTGCCAAGTCAAAATGAGAACTTCTGAGCCCTCAAGGCTTGCCAGAGCTTCAGGGCTCGGGGTCCAAAGAGCAGGGCTGGCTGAAAGGAAGAGTGCAAAATCCTGATGCACAGCCCCGTCTCCCCTCCTCCCCTTCACTTCTCAACTACTCCGTACCCCCTACCTGGTAAACCAACCTCCAAGCACTGAAAACAAAACAGAACGAATTAATGGCCCCAGTTCTGTTTCATTATTTATGCCCTTCTCATGTACCAAACTAACCAAAGGATGCTCTTTGATGATTATATCTCCAAAGAACACTTACTGTGACCGTGGTATATGCCGGGGAACCATAGATAATTAATCAGTCAAACTGAGAGATATGGATAAGCATAACTTTTGGATTTTGTAAGAGTAAATTTAATGCATAAAACCTGCTAGGAACTTACTTATTAATCAAATAGCCTCTTTTTACTCCTCGTTAAATCAGGGCATATACTACAGCTGACTGCAGACCTACAGCTTCGTCCCAAAGAAGGGGAGAGGAATCGTGAGTTTATTTTGGCTCCTTTTAAATCTTTCAATTCTAACAGCCTGTGTATTTGTTAAAGAGGTTTGCCTGGTATGGAAGTTTTTCCTAATAAACCCAATATGAAATGAGTCACCGATTTATCTGACGTATTTTCTGCTTGTCTTATGATAAACTGGTCACTCACTGGCCCATCCAGATTCATACTGGCAAGTTAGGAGTAAAAAATTCCGTACTCTTGAAACCAATAACACCTGAGAAATGCCTGTAAGTAAGTACTGTTCCCCTCCATTTTCACAGGTGAATCTTTACACAGAAAAATTTGCATGGTTTTAAGAAGCTTTGTGCTGTGGATGACAAGGGACCTAGCGACCTTTGTCTTCTACAGCAGCAAACCGTGTGGAATTCTGGGAGTATAAAGGGGGGGGAAAAAGAGAAAATTGAACAGCCTTTTGTTTCTTAAAAAAGAGGGAAACCAACAAAGACCTGTTTCCTTTCCCCTTTTGTCAAATGAAAGCTCTTCAGAGATGATTGAGCTCTTGTATGCTACCGTTTGAATCCTGTAGGATGCTATTCCATGTGGCTTTGCTCTAAGTACACCAAAGAACACTGATGATACTTTTGAAGGTGAAAACTACTTTGTGGTACCCAGGGGACGTCTGTGAAGATACCCGATCTGTGGGAGAAGAACACCATACTCTCCGCTCAGTTAGAGCTTGCTTTACTGAGACACATTTGGATGCCAATTTATCCTAGACCGGGCAGGGCCAGGACATTTGGGAACAGGTAAACCAAGTTCCAGAATTAACTGAAGAAGAAGAAGAATAGGCAGAGAATGTACAATCCCATCTCCTGAAGATGCAGACTTATTTCCTGCTAGGATAGCACTGACAACTGAATCAACGATGGTTCTGATTTCTGGTCCTTTGGCTCTCCCTGTGTCTCCCTCCCTCTCGTGCCTGGAAAATAGTTCTGAAAACTGCCCCAGCACTGTAGTCTGAGACTGCCGCAAACTGGACAGAAGAACGCTCCAAAGGTACCAGTTTTCTAATATCAGCTCAGTGTTCCAAGAAGATTAAGTCTCCTCATCTCTGTCACTAATGCAAGATAAACTGAAACCGTTCTTCGAATAATTACCATTGTTAAACGAAAGATGTTTAGCGAAAAGGTTGGAGGCTCTTTCTGGGAGATTAGCTCAACTAATCAGGGTGCAACAGAATAATTTTCCTCAGATTACTCTAATCACATCAGAACATTTAAAAAGCTTGAGAGTAGATAATAAAAGTAATCTCGTTCTTGGGCTGTGTGCATAAGCACAGGGCATCTTCAAGCTTTAAGGAGGACTGTTAGGATTTCTGCAAGACCCTCTCGGCGGTGTAAAATCATGTCCATTATGACACACCGATACCTTAAGTATGATGATATATTCACTCCCCTTGGAAACAGCACCCAGCCAAGCACTATCCTCTACCCACATTCGCTCCTTACGGCACATGTGGGATCGAATGGGCCATTTCATACTTGCTTGGCGATGGCTGACACGTGGAATAAGCAGAGGAGAACAGCAAGTGACGCTGTCAAATGATGAGGAAGGGACAGCGCAGCTTCTGATCGAGCTGGAGATTAGTTTCGCCATGCGGACAGGCTGAGTCCAAGTGGTTCCAGTGTTTAAGGATGCTGCTGTATACAGTAAAATCTTTTGCCACTGAGTTACAATTACATATGCCAAGCACCTCTATCCTGCAGTAGAGGGAATAACGCAAGGCAAAACAGGAAGCTTCTGCACCAAATCTACCTTTCATTACACGGCTCATCAAAACAGCTTCACATTTTACCTTTCCCTGTGCAAGTAAATTATTTCAAGGAACCTAACTGCAAGTAATTTTTATACACCAGACAGCACTTACACAGCTTATATATTTAAGAAGAATGGAAAGAAGCTAATGGCATTCTTAAGAGTTATTTTTTCTCGGAACAGCTCAAAACAAAGAGTAAGAGAAGCACATCTGGAACGGAGAAGCTCTTGTGCTACATTCCACCCGGGGGGCCCGATGCAATCCTCACTGAGTCTTACGGGACAAGTTCAAGTGCTGCACAAGATGCCCCAGTGACGGAGCGCCAGGGCCTCAGACATAAGGACCTGATCCTGCTTTGGGCCCTGGCTGCTCAAATTGAGCGTTCTGATTTACTCGGAAGCATTCAGAGAAAAAGCGCTGGTGGCATCGGCTTCGCGTCTCACAGCGCTGTTTTTCTGACCGGCTGCTGGGTGTTCCGGAGAGACAGACGCACGGCACAGAAACACATGGGGCGTGCCCTCTGGGATTGTCCCTTTCCTCCACGTTAATGAAGATTAAAGTGTAAGAAAGGGCGGACATCAGTGGAACAGATAATTAATGATGATCGATGATTTACCTTTAATTTAAGTCCCACCATTAATTCAGGTAAAGCACACAGATGCTTTGCAACTTCTGGGCTCGTGAAATTGTTTAGTGCTCAAGTTGGACCGACAGAAGTCTCCACCTGCATTTGGAGCGGCCGACATTATCCATAAAGTAAGTTTCACTGGGTGGATACTGAAAGAAAAAGCTCCATCTGTTAAAGAAAGAAAGACTTTTCTTTCTTTTCCTGGATTTTTTTTTAAATCTCTCTGCCACTCTTTGCTAAGAGCTTTTGCTGCTTTCTTAGACAAAGATACTTAAGCAGTTGTCCCTTTTTGTTTTCTTAGAAAAATATGGCTTTGTTTTGTGTTTATACATAGTTGCTTCTGTTACAAAATAATCTTTCTTATATCTCTTTCTCCTTAGATGAGTGTATGTATCCATACACAGACACATAAGCGGGTACCCTTTGATGGTTGCAAAGGTGAAAATGTGACAGCAGTATCGTGCGGGTAGAAGTATTCCAGGCAGTCAGAAGCCTGGCACTTTGTTACACAGCTGGTGCCCTGGATGGAAGGGAGTGACGCTCACTGTGTAGCGGGCACCACGGAGCTCTATAATTCATGGACGTACGGGAATACATTTATCAGTGTGGATTACACGTGGCTAGCAAGGGATTTTCATAAACACTTCAACATTATAAAACCCGAGTCCTGTCTAAACCTAGGAAATGGCATTCAGCAAAGAATATATAACGTTTTGTCAAATTCTAAGTCTAATTTTATTTTTAAAGCCTTCAAAAAACCCCACATGCCGACAGTTTCCATATTCGTTAGTAAGGCATAGCCGGTCTAAATTTTTTTACCACAAAAGCTAACGACCCTAATAACTCTGATTTGTTTACTCACTGGTGTGGAACAACCTTTTCCACAAGTACCTCTTTGATGTTCAAAATGAAGCTTCCTAAAGGCTTGAGAAATTAAATGTTGAAGGCGGTCAATGATACAACAGTTGCCTAAAAGACAAGGATTGCCGGGGTCAACGATACAACAGTTGCCTAAAAGACAAGGATTGCCGCGGTCAACGATACAACAGTTGCCTAAAAGACAAGGATTGCCGGGGTCAACGATACAACAGTTGCCTAAAAGACAAGGATTGCCGCGGTCAACGATACAACTGTTGCCTAAAAGACAAGGATTGCCGGGGTCAATGATAACAACTGTTGCCTAAAAGACAAGGATTGCCGGGGTCAATGATACAACTGTTGCCTAAAAGACAAGCATTGCCACTCCCATGTTGCTTTACATTGACTGGTTTTTTTTTTTCCTTGATGAGCATATGAACACAAACACAACAAGATTACTACTCAACACATGTTAAACTCTCCTCCTGATTGACTTGGATGTGATGGATAGCTTTGAATGAGAGCACCTGAGCATGCTGGAAAGGGCTTAATTAAAACCGGCAAAATAGTCAACGCCTATTCCTTAGGTAAAATCTGAAATCTACACCAAAGTAATACTCAAACTGGACAAAAAATCAAAATGAAAAGGCATATTTGATAAAAGTAGAGAATTATTCTATTATCACTTGCAAAGCCCCATGAGGTAGAAAATGGAGTACCCCGGACAGTGTATGCAACCCATGCAGAGTTTTCCCTGTGGTTCAGACATCAGCACTATTATGAAATAATAGTTGTGAAGTGGAAAAAAGCATTCTGGTTATTGGAAAACAAATGAACAAGCCAATTTTAAGACAAGTGGAATATGCTAGGGGAATAAACCCTGCAATAGACATGTGCATGCAAAGAGCCTTTTCTGTTAATATCCTGGGTCCTGTAGCATTTCTGTAACGACGGGTAACCAAAGCATTTTGCAGAAATGCAGCCTTGCTCTAAGGGGCCGATGCTAACGTTTATGCTCTCTTTTTGTGCCTAACACAATCTCTGTATGCCTCCACCCTCTACAGATATGTGTGGATGGGTACCTGTTCTCCATACTCTGGGGGCATCTCCTTTCCTGATAGGAGCTTTATTTGACTTTAGAAAAGATGAATGATTCAGAAATACATGGTTAGTGTATATATGATTTCAGGTGCTGAAAACCAAGTAAGATAATACAAATCCCTCATAAAATAAGAGCGTCATGAGTTGAAATGGCCTAATCATCTGGCTAGAGAACCCTCTTCCCCTCTATCTTTTACTGACCCAAAGGCTTTTTTACCCCCCCAATTCTCTCCAATTTCCTAGTTTCCATCCAGTTACATTTGTTAAGAATATAATTGTAGCTCTCTGGCTGTTGAATACGTTAGAGTGTACAAAGCAGAGGGTATGCCCCGGGTTTTAAGGAGGCTTAAAATGACTGCATGGGCGATCAGTACAAAACAGGCAGTAGCTGAGCGCAGGGCCTCTGGAGTCAGGCTGTGGAGATCTGACTCCCTACGCTGTCACTTATTAAGCGGGTCTGGGCCTTAGTTTCCTTACTGGTAAAATAGAGATAACAGTAGTATCTACTTTAAGGTGTTAAATGAAATAATCCACATAAAGTGGTCCGTAGTAACAGCCTCCTAAATATTAGTAAGCACTATGATTTAGGGGGCCAGGACCAAGCAGTTACCTGTCCAGCCTACGTCCTTGTTTCCGGGTGAGATGGGATTCCAGGTCTGCAGCGATCTGAAGTAGCACAGGGCTAAAGCCATATTGGAGCCTTAGGAAAAAAACCCCTAATCCTGATCCTGTGCTTATTTAAAATCTTTGAAGTCTGTTGATTATGCATTTTTGGTATTAATTTTGATTAAAAACCTTTGCTTTACTATGCAGTTTGATTACTGACTTTTGGGGGGAACCCCTTAAATTTTGGACCTGAAATGAATGCCTCACTCACTCACTTCGCCCTAGTCCTTAAAAGCATATGTGGAGGCTCCCAGCATATGCTTTTAAGAGCGCTTCATGAGTATCGAGAATGCTGGGAAGGCTGCACACACTCAAGAGGCAGCTGGGGAGGCGGCATAGCCGGTTTAGGGAGGGTTGCTTGTACCTATAGCATCCAGGAGCAAATAAGTTTTCTCTAGGCTGCAAGCAGACAGCCCTAGGTTCACGTTGCCTGGTGCCCAGCCTGCCTTGTTTGGCCGAATTAATTGCCCCGAAGATGCTCTAGAAGTGATCAAATTTCAGATCTCCTTAAGATCTTCAAGCTCAAGACTGGCATTGGCCGTGGAGAGTGGGAGCCTCCAACAATACAGAGAAAGAGCTGGAAGGGTTAACTACGAAATGGTTCCCTTAATCTTAACCCTTTCTTTATAGGGGCCAGAATAATTTCTCATCACGGTTTATGCAAACGGACAGTGAGAAGGAAATGGAGACGTGCAAAACCACTGATTCGCTGCAAAGAAAGGGGTATTTGACAGTTTACGGAAGGAGCATCATGCCGTTTGTATTTAAAGACTAATTGGAGACGCCTGTCTTCAACCCAAACCCCAATCTGGAGTGCACTTAAAAAACCCCCCGCTTTTTTTTTTTGTTTTGTTTTGCGGTACGTGGGCCTCTCACTGCTGCGGCCTCTCCCGTTGCGGAGCACAGGCTCCGGACGTGCAGGCTCAGTAGTTGTGGCTCACGGGCCCAGCCGCTCCGCGGCACGTGGGATCCTCCCGGACCGGGGCGCGAACCCGCGTCCCCTGCATCGGCAGGCGGACTCCCAACCAGTGCGCCACCAGGGAAGCCCTTAAAAGCCGCCTTTTTGGGCAGAGAAACTGAGTAGACATTTTTCCAGAGAAGACACACACAGGGCCAACCAGTACACAGAAATGTGCTCAACATCGCTCATCGCCAGGGAAATGCAAATCAAAAACCCCAAGGAGACATCATCTCACACCTGTTAGAACGGCTATTATCACAAAGACAAGACGTGACCAGTGCTGGCGAGCGTGCGGAGACCAGGGAGCCCTCGTGCACTGCTGGCGGGAATGTAAATTGGTGCGCCCGCTAGAGAAAACTGTATGGAGGTGCCTCAAAATATCAAAAATAGAACGACCCTCTGACCCAGTGTTTCCGCTTCTGGGTGTTTATCTGAAGGAAAAGAAATCACTCTCTCAAAGACCTGCACCGCCCCTCCCCCCCCCCCCCCCGTTTGCTGCAGCTCTGTTTACAACAGCAAGGCACGGAAACAACCTAAGCTGTTTATAAATAGCTCCACAGTGGAACATTATTCAGCCAGAAACAGAAGGAAATCCTGCCGCCTGCGACGACATGGATGGGCCTTGAATGCGGTACTCTAAGTGAAATAAATCAGAGAAAGACAAACACAGTGTGGTCTCGCTCACATGTGGAAGCTAAAGAAACTTACACACACACACAGGTTGGTGGCTACCGGAGGCAAGGGACAACAAGGTGGGCAAACTGGGTAGAGACGGTTAAAAGGTAATACAAACTTTCAGTTATAAAGCAAGGGTCAAGGGGATGTAATGTACAGCTTGGTGACTAAAGTTAATAATACTGTATCGAAGATCTTAAAAGTTCTCGCCACAAGGAAATAAAACTTTGTAATTAGGTGATGGATGTTAACGAACCTTACGTGGTAGTCATTTTTCAATATAAGCACATACCAAATCGTCATATTGTACACCTAAAACCAATACACTGTATATGTCAGTTATATCTCAAGAAAACTGGGGACATAGTCCCTTTTCACCATTTCTGTAGGGACTTCACTTTGATAATGGGACAGAACACTCGGGCGGAAGTCAGCTGAAGACAGGTCATTCCTAGCTTATTAGTGGCAGATATTTCCAAAGCTTATTGGAGAAGAGCCCCAGAAATATACCTGCAAGGAACTTCCTGCTTCAGGTGTGGGCACTGAGCAAATAAGAAAGACAGTGGTGTGTGTGCAGTTATTGCTATAAACTTCAGTGCAAGAAAGGACAATTCCAGTCCAACCCAGACCAGTTGCCATGGCTAGGGCAAAAAGAAAACGACGGTGGAATGTGGGCCATGCAAGTAGAAATATACAGGCCAGGAGAGAACAGGGGCAATTCCCTAATCACTGTCCGATAACTACCATATGATCCAGCAATCCCACTCCTGGCCATATATCTGCAGAAAACTCTGATTTGAAAAGATACCTGCACCCCAATGTTCAGAGCAGCACTGTTTACAGTAGCCAGGATATGGAAGCAACCTAAGCGTCCATTGACAGAGGAATGGATAAAGAAGAGGTGGTATAAACACACACACAATGCAGTATTACTCAGCCATGAAAATCGCAGCAACGTGGATGGACCTAGAGATTATCTTACTAAGTGAGGTCAGACAAAGACAAATACCGTATATCACTTATATGTGGAACCTAAAAAAATTGATACAAATGAACTTATTTACAAAACAGAAACAGACTCACAGACTTCAAAAACAAACTTAACGGTTACCAAAGGGGAAAGCAGGGGAGAGAGAAATTAGGAGTTTGGGATTAACACATACACTCTACTTACTTATGTATAAAACAGATAAACAACAAGGACCTACTGTATAGCACAGGCAACTCTACCCAATATTCTGTAATAACCTATATGGGAAAAGAATCTGAAAAAGAATGGACACGTGTATATGTATAACTGAATCACTGAGCTGCATACCTGAAACTAACACAACATTGTAAGTCAACCATACTCTAATATAAAATTAAAAATTAAAAATTCTCATGCACTGGTATTCTGTGCCTGAGCTCCACTGCACATTATATAGAGTTGCTTGTATACAGTCACGTTGATGAAAGTGTCAGGCAATTAACCAAGTGTTGGTTTTAACGAAAAGCTGACTCTACCACGTATTAATGGTGCGTGTCCTTGGGAGTTCACTTCTTGGCCTCAGTTATCTCATCTGTAAGATGGGAGTAGCCAAGACCTGTCTCACAGGTCTGTTCCAAGTAGTGCCTTAGTACGTAGGAAATGCCTAGTGTGTTGTCTAGAACTTCCATTCAGCATCCAATCCTCCTCCCCCTAGTGTCTACCAGGCATCAGGCTTTGCCCTAGTAAACATCAGAATGTATAGCAAATTACCTAATTCACACTCTGAAGTGTGTTTTAGCCTTTCTAAACCGATGGTCTTGTTGCTTTCTTAGATTCTGTTACAGTGACGGGACTGAGCCATCAATGGCAGTCATGCCCGACAACCCAGAGGAGACAGATCTGGCCAGAAGCCTACACCTCACACCCCAGCACACCTACCCATGCCACCTCAACAAGGCTCACTGCTGTCTAGAAGCGTTACACTTTGTGCAACTTCAAAAACATTGTCTTTTCACAAATTTCTGCAAAGCCAAGTAATCTAATGCAAAACTACTCCATGGATAGAAAATTACTTACATTTTTTTGAAATTCAGGGGAACGGTATATAACCATTTGCAGCGCTAAATGTGTTTCACATCTTTCTATAAGAAAATTTATAGCAAAAGTACAGACTAGACTGAGCTGAAGAAAGAAGTTAAATGCTTTGACTGTATCACCTTCCCTCCAACCTGGAACTTTTAATATGATGCTAATAAGGTAGGCACAGAGTAAGTCAGTGAACCAGAGCTTTAAATATTTTTTTTCTTTTTTTTAACTGCTACAGTTTCAAAAATGGAATTACAAATCCTATATCCTCCCAGGAACATACACCACTGCTGCAGAAAGGGTCTGAGTTGAAACTGAGAGTCAAATCCTCAGTTTCAAGATCCTCACCTGGCTCAACTTTTTAAAGCAGTAAGAGTGTTTACCGTTTTCCAAAATCTGATTTCTTATTTCATGTTGCAAGTGAAGGGCATAGTATTTACTATGGGTTGACAGGATTACCGCTGGTGTACTTGTGGAGTTTCTTTATTCCACCTGTTTTTAAATATTTATACAAATCTCCTAGCTGATGCTAGAAGTTATTTTCTAGTAAATTCTTTTAAAAGGTCATTTTTACAGAATTCTCCAAAAGGAAAGGGGGGAAAAAAAAAAACACCTTGCTTAATGTTGTGCTCTGAACTACCCTACCCTCTTATCAAGAACTACCCTGCCTCATATGGCCAGTTTGCAGGTTATTCTACTTATGTTTAAAGAAGATGAACTTTAAGCGGGAACCATCACAGGGACAAGAAAGTAAGCAACGAGATAATATGCAGGGAAAATGTTCTACTAAAACCTTGTCTGTTTTATAATTATGTGAAGTTTTACTTTGTATGTAAACTCTTATTTATTTATTTATTTTTTTTTTTGGTATTTCACTTTGTAGATAGCGTGGAAGCCAAGATTTCAGGTTATTGATTGTATTTTTTTTATTAGGCCAGAAGTTTGCCATGAAAAGCTCTCCTATGCTTACTAGATTTATGAGATTTACCTACTGAAAACTTCTTGGAACTATTTCTTTCGTTTTATTGACATTTTATTGTCACGACCAATCCAAAGGAATTACATTTACTTTTACTTGCGTTTTCTCGGTTGTGTTAGTCAAGAAACTGACAAACTCTGAGGGCTCTGGCTCATCTTTTTTTCTGTTTAAGACTGAGTTACGGGCCTCCCTGGTGGCGCAGCGGTTGCGCGTCCGCCTGCCGATGCAGGGGAGCCGGGTTCGCGCCCCGGTCTGGGAGGATCCCGCGTGCCGCGGAGCGGCTGGGCCCGTGAGCCGTGGCCGCCGAGCCTGCGCGTCCGGAGCCTGTGCTCCGCAGCGGGAGAGGCCGCAGCAGAGGGAGGCCCGCATACCACAAAAAAAAAAAAAAAAAAAGACTGAGTTATAGTTGCTCTGCTTCTTGCTGGTAAAGGTAGAATACACACTTTCTACAGGAAGTCTGGAGAACAGTAATATTTTTAAAGCCTACCGTATATGCTTATATTTTTCTTGCATGTAATATACTACTCAGTTAAAAAAAATGACATACGGTTGAGAACTCGGCCAGAGGATCCCTGCAAACCAAGCTCAGCTCAGCAGGCTGAAGACACTCAGTGACGATTGGCTCAATTACTCAAGATGGTATAAATAATGGCACGGAGATGTCTCAGATGCCGAGACTCTCCACAGCTTTTTGTAAACCCTGCCAATGTCCTCCTGAAACAGGTAAATTGCAGGAAAAATGCAATTTTTTTTTTTAATCTTTGCAATAGAGATTTAATGTATTCAAATACCCCTGGCCTACTTGTTTCCTTCCATTACCGCGAGTTCCAAATACAATTATAGTCTCAAAAAAAAAAAAAAAGCATAGTCACTTAATTAGTATCATTCTACAGCTGCTCCTTAATGAATCAAGATGATACATGTGCGTCTCCCCCACATTCTGGGCTCCTTCTAATCTCAATGAGTCTGGACTTGGGCACCTGATGCATTACACAGGAACTGGAGGGCAAATGAATACCATGAGGGAGGAGTCAAATGTACTTCGCTGTTTATTACTTATGTCTGGGCGTCTCCTAGAAGAACACTTTTAAGTGCAGTAGATAAAGTGGGGTCATAGACTCGGCGGCAGAAATACGTCCTGGTTGCAAATGCAGGTGGAAGGCTAGGAGGCTGCGTTAGTACATGGGTAAACCAAGAAGTCAAATTTAGATGCCTGTCAATCAGCACTGAGCCTTTCCTATAAAGAAAGGAACTTCCGTGTCTCAAATGTAAGGGAGGAAACTGTGGCTGGACCACCAGACAGTACGAAGGTCTGAGTTGTGATAATAATTCACAAATACACACTTCACGTTATAATGAGACACCAATTCCACACCTTTCTTCACGCTCGCGTGCCGTTTTCTTATTAAGAAAACGAAAAGGGGTCTGTTTCCACCGCTGACACCTACCAGCTACGGCGCACATTTCCTCTGGGGGATACAGAGGCAAACAAATACAGTCCCGAGCCGAAGGGAACGTGGTAGGTTCTTCTCCGAGAGAAACACTGGGCAAACAAACAGATGACAACAATCCAGAATAAAGGCTACGGCGGAAGTAGTGGGAAGAGAGTGACTCGGGCTGACGGCCTGAGGGAGGAAACCGTGGAGGGGAGTGAAACTGGCCACCCTGACCTGTCTCTCTGGCGTGTGGATTATTTCCAGCGGAAAACAATCCAGGCCCCAACGACTCGGGACCTCTGACCCTTCCGCTAACTGCCTGAAGGCCAGAGATGGGGGGCCTGCTCCAGGAAGGGAGCTGTCGCACAGGTCACCACAGTTCGGACGAGGTGTGCGGACACGGAGGAGCCCCGCAGGGTCTGTTACAATTCTTCGCCGGGTCTCGCTGCCTCTGCCTGGCCCGGCAAACGTCTGTTGGCCAAACGAACATTTGCTTTTCCATCTTCCTGTCCGCTGCCTTCCTGCCCTTTGAAGTCCCAAAGCCCCACCCCGAACATCCTCCTTCCTTTGTCTTTAGCTGAGGACGGTATTTAAGGTGAGAGTTCAGGCCATTCTGACGAGTTACTCAGCTTCCCCAGATCTCACCCACGTACGCATGTTATCAGCTAACTTTTGCTTGCTTTTCTCCCGTTAACCTGTCTCCTGTCAGCCAATGTCACTCTTCGACCGGACAGAAGAACCGAGACGGGTGCAGGAAGATGCGCTCCTCCCAGCAGGAC